>NW_027496234.1:0-145194 GCF_021521415.1 Bidens hawaiensis | reverse complement strand
GAAATTTTGCACTCTTCTTTTACACGCCACGTCATCAATCCGAACCCCATTACTCAAAAACCCACGTGTCATCCTCCCATTCGTCCCAAAATATTAAACCAAAAAACACATTCGCTCTTACAAATTTTCCCAAAATTGAAATTGTTTTGAAACTCATCACAAATGGCGGCATCTTCCTTCTTTAAACCCACACCCATTTTCATTTTCACACAATTTCATCATCTCTATTGAACCCAACACACCAATCAATCAAACAATCAATCAAATATCATGGATGGCCAAGAGAACAAGAGGGTTACACGAATGGCAAAGAAGAGAGCCATGGAAGCAATTGAATCTCAGTTGCAACAACCGGTTAAAAGATCTCGTGTGGTTCTGGGTGAGATCTCGAACAATACGGTGTCAAAATCTGTTCCGGGTAAGACCCGGAAGCCGAAATGCGTATCGAATAAGGCGAAAAACCCGAAAAAGCCTGAAGTGGAAGTTGAGTTTGTTGATGAGGAATCAAGTGATCCGCAGATGTGTGAAGCTTATGTTACTGATATATATGATTATCTTCATAACATGGAGGTATGTATTTTTAATATTATGTTTTCGATTGATTCGATTGCTGATTTGGGGTTTTAATATTAATATGATTGAATTTAGAAAGAGGCGAGTAGACGGCCGAAGGCGGATTACATTGAGAAAGTGCAGAAGGATGTTGGTGTGAATATGAGGGGTGTATTGGTTGATTGGTTGGTTGAAGTTGCTGAAGAATATAAGCTGCTTTCGGATACGTTGTATCTTACTGTTTCCTACATTGATAGATTCTTATCGGTTAATGTTCTTAACCGAAAGCGGCTTCAACTTCTCGGTGTTTCTTCGATGCTCATTGCTTCGTAAGTGGTTTGATGTTTATTGTTGATTTGATTTTGTTAGGGCAATGAGTTGAAATGTTTTGTTATTGAATGTGAATAGGAAATATGAGGAAATTAGCCCCCCGCACACCGAAGATTTTTGTTATATCACGGATAATACTTACACGAAACAAGAGGTTGTGAGAATGGAAGCGGATGTGCTTAAAGCGCTTAAATTTGAGATGGGAAATCCCACAGTAAAATCTTTCCTTAGGTATGAATTAAAACTATTAATAATTATAATATTAATGTAACGTTATGCGTTTGTTAACTAACTGGTGTTACTCTTTTGACTTGCTGATTAACAGGAGGATTACCATTGTTGCTCAAGAAGATTATGAAGTAAGCTCTATTTTCTATTTCGGTTCTTTGCTTTTGCTTTCATGATTAGTTTACCAATTTGTGTGTTTAAATGCTAATAATCTATCTTTGTGAATTACAGGCACCGAAATTGCAATTAGAGTTCTTGGGTAATTATTTGGCCGAGTTAAGCTTATTAGAGTACGGGTGTCTCAAGTTTCTACCGTCTATGGTGGCTGCGTCTGTTATATTTCTTTCAAGATTCACTCTCAAACCGAGGTCACCTCCGTGGGTAAGGATACACAGCCTAAATTCACTCCATTTGAATTAAGAATTCATTTGTAGTTTATTCTTATAATAATATATAATCACGATCACAGAATTCTGCTTTGGAGAAACTGTCTGGATATAAACCGTCTGACTTGAAAGAATGTGTTCAAATTTTACACGATCTGCAATCGGGTAGAAGAGCAGGCAATTTAGTTGCAGTTAGAGAAAAATACAAGCAGCATAAGGTATGTGTAACATACTTATCTATACTATATCAAAGATGGACAAATTAAGACATTTTTTATTAAGGGATTTACAAGTGATATTGCATATGGTACAATCTTAAGTTTTGCCACAAGAGTAATTGTCACAATAAAAACTTACGTTTATTTAATATAGTTACAATATTGATCCCTCAATTATATTTAAAATTAAAGAATAGTTACAACAATAACTCTTAATCTATTACCTATATATTGTTTTAATTTTCACTTTTAACCCAAATTCACCCATAATTTTTAAACGTTAATAACTTTTTCATACTTAAATATTTTTTTTTTAAAAAATTACACTAAAAAACGAGCATATTTTTATCTTTAATTTGAGTATGATATTGTTATAGTTTTTTTCAGTTAAAAAAAATACATTTTATGCAGGTGTGTTTGCGGTCTGGTTTTGATGGTTTTAAATTAAACCGTGAACCAAACATTTTGTAACAACTTTTTGTCGTCAAAAACCAAGACAAAATTTTTGAAAATTGATAACTAGCCAAAAATGAAAGAAAAAAAATCAACAATCAAATCAAACCGATGAACGGTTTTACGGTTTCAAACCGAACAATAAACACCCATAACTTATTACGTGATTACCAAGGTTTGCGTTCCCGCTGCATGGCGCGAGCACCCATCTAGTGAAGTTATGATTTATAACATGACTTGTGTTCTTTTATGATCTTATCTAATTACATGTTTTGACTTTTTTTGTAACGCAGTTCAAATGTGTATCGGAATTGTCATCTCCATCAGCAATACCGCCTTCTTTTTTTGATGATGTCAAAGAATAAGAGTTTTTGCTTAGGATAAATGTAAATGAAGATCGCATTCAACATAACGTTGATTAGAAATAGGCTTGCCTTTTGACTTCTAGAAGTATTGACTGACTTTGTTCCTCTATGCGATAAAGGTCGGATTTTGGTTGTTTTGGTTCATAGCGTATGATAAATAGATCGTTTTGTTAGTTAAAGACTATGAGTTGATTTCACTTGTTAGGTGGTGTATATGTAAGGACTTCACTTATTTGTTGGTGTATGATTTACAACAATCTGCAAAGAAAAAGAATCATTGTGGCACATCATTCAGTTTAAAAGTTATATTATGATTTTATGACAATTGATAAGTAAAGATTAACATGTAATCACAATTCACAAATGCAATAACAGGTGATGCATCAAATTAACTCTAGTCTGATATTAAACATCGAGTCACTGGACGCGGTTTACACTTAGCTATTAGTGGTTGAGCCTTGGGCATAGTGAGCCCGGGACCTTCGGTCATATCAATCATCTCTTCACTAACTCTTTCCCAATCAAAGCATTGTATAAGCAACCCCAAGGTTAACCCAACCAACCGCATGGCTAACCGATTTGATCACCTATAGCTATTAACCCTTCCCCTGGGCAACTCCTTCCAAACCCAAACGGCATGAACTTAAACCCGAACCCATCTCTTGCTTTACCTTCAAACCGTTCCGGCTTAAACACCTCGGGCTCACTCCACAACTCAGGGTCATGATGTATAGCCCATTGATTGACAATCAACATGGTGCCACGTGGCATGTGATAGCCTGCAACCACACAATCATCTGATGACTCGTGTGGTACTAGTAACGGGCCTGCAGGGTACATTCGCATAGTCTCGTTCACAATACATAGAAGGTAAGGCAAGTTGGCCATATCTGATTCATTAACGAGATGGTCCTGTCCTACTTGTGTGTCGATTTCGTCCCGGGCCTTCTTTAGCACATGTTTATGGTTCAGCAATAAGGAGAAAGCCCATTCCATTGATGCAGTTGAAGTATTCGTTCCAGCTGTGACATTCTGCCCATCAAAAATAAAATATATATGGTTAAAATATTTAGTTCAGATATCAGTAGGGAAACGAGCAGAGCTGCGCCCTGGCTCGTTTAGGCTTGTATGTAGTTTGTCAAGCTCATCTCGGTTTGTTTATTATTTATTAACTAGTGGTATTACCCGGCGCGTTGCGCCGGGGCAGGTTGGTAAACCCAGGTGCGCGGTAATAAAACCTAATCGTTGTTTGTCTCAGGTGTTGAGGGTGGTAAGTCAACGCGAAGTCTGTTGGTTTTCATCACGTTCATAACGATACCGGAACCAAAACAAAAATGGCATTCAAACGGTTTTCTTTATGTTCGTTACGACACCAGAATTAAAACAAAACACGGTGAGTCCACATGAATTTGGTTGGATTAAGTCACATTTGTTGCGATACCTAAACCTAAACAAAAACAAAAACAAAAACAAAAACAAAAGCAAAATTGACATTCAGTTGGTTTTCCTTGCATTTGTTAAGAATTAAGATATCAAAATTAAAATAAAAAAAATTGTCGCGGACCAGTAAGGTGCCGCAAAGAGGCCCAATAGAGCTTTGCAGCACCTAAGTTGTATTTTATAATTATTAGTAGTAATGGTAATTATCTTTATATATTTATAATTACATATATTTCTAATTAAAAATTGATTATTTTTATATGGATAAAAATCTCTTTTAGGTTTGGGAGCCTGCTTGAACTCGATATATGAATATTCAGCTATAGCTCGTTTGGTAAACGAGCCTTTATAAAAGCTTGAGCTCAGTCTCATTTAAACTCTGATCGATTCAAGTTTGTAACAAGCTGATCTCAAGCATCTCATTAGCGGCTCGTCTTGGCTCCTTTACACCCTTAAATTTCAGACATTTATTGTTATTATTATTATTAGTAGTAGGAATAGGATCATATCTTACCAGCACAAAGCCTTTGATAAGTTCATCAGTATAGTATTCAGGATCATCCTCTTTAAGCTGCAACAACACTTCAATCATTGTATTCTTCTTCTTCTTCATCATATTATTATCATTAGTTTCACTTTCTTCCTGTTTCACATTTCTAAGTTGATCAATCAACCCTTGAATAAACGAATCTCTCTTCCCCTGCAACACAATCATCTCCTTCTCCAATCCCGTAACTCCCAACCACTTCAACACCGGCAAATGATCGCCTATATTCGATGCACCCGATACCCGAAACGACTCCTTTACAATCTCCTTAAACCGTTTCCCCTCTTCCATATTATTATTATTATTATTATTATTATTATTATTCCCGCCAAAAAACCTCTTCCCGGATATCATTCTCATCATCATATTCAACGTCATCTCATGAAACACCAAACTCAAATTCACTTGAGAACCACATGCTGACGTCAGCTTCTGGATTAAAAGTCTTGCTTCATCCGCACGTATGTCATGAAACTCGTTTAACCTGTGAGAGGATAATATTTCGACGGTGGATATCCTGCGAAGGTTACGCCAGTGGGCCCCGTAGGGGGCCCACCCGAAGCTGGTGTAGTTGTAGCCGAGGATCTTGCCGGCGAGAAGACGAGGGCGGCTGGCGTAAACGATGTCGTTTTTGGTGAAGCATTCTTCGGCTGCGGTAGGAGAGGAGATTAATAAGACGTTGCGGGACCCGAGGTGGAGGAAGAGGATGGGACCGTGCAGGGGTGGCTCTTGGGACCGCGAAAACAAGTTAGGGCTTTATGCTTCCGTTTAATTAAGGCCCCAAGTCTAAAGAAATATTATATAAAGATATATTATAATGGGTAAAGTAAACTCAAAGTAATGTATTGGTTTGGTGGTAAAACTTGTTTGTTACTAAACTATAAGTTATTAGTTCAAAACTTGTAATAAGTAAAATTTATTTTATTAACAATTGTCATGAAAAGACCTTGAAATCGTGTTTCGATTTAGGCCTCCACATTCTTTAAGCCGGCCCTGGACCGTGATTGGTGGAGAGTGCGGCGAGTGTTTTGTGGAGTGGTGGTTTGAGTAAGTAGAGGTGGCCGATGATGGGGATGGTGGGGTAGATTGTGGGTGGGAAGTTAGTGGTGGTGGTGCGACGGAGGAGGATTAATATTGCGGTGAGGAGGACTGTGATGATGGTGATGAGGAGATAATTCATGGTGTGGTGAGAGTTGAATACAACGAGGTATGTGGATTTATTAAGGATTTAATAAGGATGAAAATATTAAACTCTATTATTGGATGTTGGATGTGGATGTCGTCGAGTACGGTTAATTGAAATTATATGAGATTAACTAACGGGTATTTTTAAGGTTATTTGATTAATTGATTAATCGGTTATGGTTTTGGATGTCGTGGGTAAAGTTAAAATATAAAAGTTAAAATACAAAGGACAAAAAAAATGAGAAGGGTGAGAAGAAATCCAGTCCATTAATTTTAGATTTAATTGATTGAGATTAATTTAATAAATAAAAAATAATGGAAATGACATTAACGTAATAACACACATTTGTTGACTTTCTCTCTTCACATGTAAGGCAAATGTCAATCTTCCCATCATTTTAAAACGTCAAATACTTTTTCATACGACATTTAAAAAAAAAATCACCATAATAATAAGCGTTTTTTATCTTTAATATAAGTATCATACTGTTATATAAAAATAAAAAAAATTAATGGGTTTTTCTAATTGTGTTTTTTTTGTTGTTCATTATGTATTTTAATTGAGTTTTCATATGAATTGTATTATATATTTTGATCATTATATTTTTCAATTGGTACTCTTATTAAAGATAAAAATTAAAACAAAGATTACGTCATTGTGTCGTTTTGTTCGTCATTAAGTTTTAGTTATTGTGTAATACGTTCATTGTCTTTTATTCGGATTGACATATGACAAATTCATTTAATTTGAGAAAAATATTATTGCGTTCATTTTATATTACATTCTAGTAATTGTGTAATATGTTGTTTCCATTGTGTTTTACGTTTCAAGTCATTGTGTTATATATATTCACCATTGTGTCTTATGTTTTAGGTCATTGTGTTATACGTATTCACCATTGTGACTTACATTTTAGGTCATTGTGTTATACATCTTCATCATTGTGTTTTATGTTTCAAGTTATTGTGTAACATGTATTAATCATTGTGTTTTATGTATTAGATAATTTGTTGTTATTTTATCATTATTTTTACATATTATAATTACACAACAATGTTATTAGTATTTAAAAAACATAATGATGAGTTGAAAGACACAATGACGAAAAAAGACACAATGATAAGCGAAAAAACACAATAGTGTGCGAAAAGACATAATGACGTAATTTTTGTTTTAAATTTTATATAACAAAAACCATACTCATATTAAAGATAAAAAAACGCTTGTTATTATGATGATTTAAAAAAAATATATATATTATACGATAAAGTTATAGACGTTCTAAAATGATGAGGGTATTAACATGTGTTTGCATGTGGAGAGAGAAAATGTGAACAATTACATCTATACTCTTTTTTTTGTCACCACTTGACACATGTCAATTATTTATGGCTTTTAATACTTCTCATTTTTGTTACACTTTGTAGAATAACTTGATCCGCCCCATAAATGGATATTAACCAAATTGAACTAAAAAGAATTAAAAGAAACCCTTACGAGGTTTGGGTAATAGAAAGGCCCTTAAAAAATCCATACGAAAATGATCAATGAAACAAGGGGTGTGCGTGGTGCGGTTCTATGTGCTTTTTGATTAAAAGCGAACTGTAACCTTTTGGGTTTTCCATTTTCTCATTTGTAACCGTTACCCGACCCACTTTCGGGTCCGGGTTTATCATTAATAATATCCACATTTATCGAGTATAATTATTGTTATTTATTTATTATTTTTACACTTTTAACCACATATATCTTCAATTTCAAACTTTAAGGGCCTAAGTGTAACTTAGGATATAACCCATCTCATCACCTGGATAATTCATTTACCCATAACCTGGTTAAACAGATTTTCTTGTACCCGAATCAACAAACAATCAATTAGCTACCAATATTCGTTTGTAATCAAGTTTTTAATATAGGAAGTCGTTGTATATCAACGCGGCTCCACCGACGGTTTATGCGAACCAATTACACGTTAATTTGATCCGTTTCCTTTTTAAACTAGCCGACACTAATTAACAGCCTGTTGATCGAGTAAAAGTTGATTATATTGCAATTAATTGTTTGAATACTTTCCCTATAATGTGACCGACAATACCCCTGATTTAATTGAACCATTGCACTCGTTAACTGCTCGTTCAAAACCTTGATCCGCCGGCCCTGTTTCATCCTCGTTCTCCCCCTTATGTTCTTCATATAAGGTAATTAATTACTTAGTTTGGATCGCGTTTACATGAGAATCAATACCCCTAAACCTGTTTGGATAAACTGTAAACAATTTGGGTTAATTGATTTTTCTAGGGTTCTTGGCTAAAGGGGCAGAATCGGATTTTCGTTTATAACTAAACGGTCTGGTTTATAAACAAACCAAATTCGCAGATCAAATGGTTGGGTCGTGTGTGTATCAGACTCGGGTCGCGGGTTCAATCCTCTCTGCACCCGTTTTCTTCTTTTTTTAAAGGTTTTTATTATTTTCAAGTAACTAATTTGATTAATGATGATAATATCTAAATAATAATTAGTTCACTAAAAACCGACCTTTTAATATTCGTGTAACACCTCCAAAATTTCGATCCAAATTTGACAACTTAGGAAAGTTGAGGGATCAAAAATAATATCAAAACAAGTCATAAGAAAATATTAAATAAGGAAATATAAGAAAAATAAGAAAATAAAAATATTTCCTAAGTTAAGTTTAGTTACATGAAAGAAACTCCATCCCACATTGGAAGATGTAAGAAAGTGAAAGCATTCCACCAAGGTATAAATAAGTAAGATGGAATCCATCCCGCATGGAAAGTGGTAAAGAAATGGAAGCTCTTAATAAAAAAGAGATTTTCTATAGTAATATTCTTTTATGAATATCATGCACCAAGTGGTCCTAGCGAAGGGTGCGTAGCACCCGACGCGCACGCGCTCGGGCGATGGCGAGGGCGACGGCGAAGGGCGTTGGGCGCAATGTGGCGCTTTGATGGCGCACTTTGCACTTCGCATCGCCGCGAGCCGCCTTAGTATTTTTGGACAACGAGAATTAGACTAGAAATGACAAGCTATCAAAGACGAGGGACTAAAACTGAAAAATAATATCCAGGGACCCATCGCGCTACGCGATGATTCCAAGGGGACGGTTATCGCGATACGCGATGGGCCGTGATGACACATCAACACGTGTCACACTCTAGTGACACGTGGCAACACACCAGGTCACGTGGCATATTGTGTCAGACCACGTGGCACACGTGTCAGGCCACGTGGCGACACGTGGCGTGACCTCAGGAAAGGGGCCATCGCGATACGCGATGGCGAGAGAAGTAGGACCCATCGCGTACCGCGATGGGATCCAAAATCAGCTATAAATAGGGGGTGGATCGGCTCATTCCCACACACCTCCCATACTCTCTCTCTAACTACTTTCTCTCTCTACCTCGGTTTGCATGCCGAACATTGTTTTGCGTGCCACCCGATAATCATAACCTCGTAATCCATGCCATAAACCTGGTGTTTTCCTCTAAGTACGTGCACGACCCGGCAACCAAACTTTGCCTCGATTTGCGTGCCAAGAAGGGTTGATAAAAAACGCCTCGATAAACGTGCATAGAGTAGAAGTGCTGCCCGTATAAGCTTAGGAATATATAACTCCGAATACCCGTGCGAGGTAAGGGGTTCTACCTAAGTTATTATTTTATTATTATAAATGGCTTAGACCATAAGTCGGAAGTATAGCCGAACCATGATTATGATTAAGAGTTATATATAACTTTTCTTAAGCAAAGGCTATAGTTAAAAAATATAGTTTCTTCTTGACTAAGAAACATAAGTAATTATATACCAAGGGTATAATAAATAGTATTTCTTTATTATTAAGAAATATGATATTCAAAGAATAATGTATAGACGTTTCTTCTTGAAGAAGAAACGTAGCATATGATTGATAAATAAATAAAGGGACTAAAGGTCCAAGTGTTTTATAAACAAATGCTTTTTATCAAGGTTAAAGCTATACGAAACGGACTAAAGGTCTGAAGCTAGATCGTTGATCTAGTTATTTATACAAATGTTATTCTCGTACTATAGGTCCGAGGTAACAAAACAAGAAGAAGGAAACAGAAAACAGGAATCAGTAACAGCAACTGATTATAAACAGAAAAGGTGAATACGCCCCCAAACCTTTTATAATAAGTCTGAATGTTTGCATAGGATTTACGAATCCTTAAAAACTTTGTGTACAATAATAAGAAACAGACACTCTGATTAAGAGTATACATGTGTCTGGATCCATTCATACATGGTGACTCGGCATTTCCCCGAGGCCATGCATATCATCAACATGCCTATGAAGGTCTACGGGACTGTTCAGAGAAATGATATTGTGTATATAATTAATTGTACAAGGTACTTAGGGTAATTTGATCCCAATTTAGTTGGGTGCCTAATGAGTAGTCACAAAGGTATTATTGTTGGTTTCACAAAGGTATTGAAAAGAAATTTTAGAGTCAGCGTTATTCACCAGCTTTGTGCTGACGTATTTTTCCCCATGTTACAGGGAACAAGAAAGGTTAGACAAGCAAGAAGTAATAAAAGATCGGAGTTATAGTCATTAGATGCTATCTGATGGCTCAGATATTTTATTTGAAAATAATACGAAGAGTTATGTTTTTCAAAGAAATGTGTTTGAAATATTAAACGGGTATTTTAACCCGAGAGTTTAGTAAGTTTTCAAAGTAATAATATTTTATTTAAAGACTTCCGCTGAAATAAAACCCGCAACTCTGATAAATTTACAAAAGAGGTACCAACTTGTGGTCACACGCCTAAGCCCTAAAGTGGGGTGTGACAGGTTGGTATCAGAGCCATCAATCTTAGCGAATTTGGTATTTAATTATACCTAGGCTTTGATTAAGGATAAGTTTTGAAAACTTATTATGCGAATATTGATTCAAGCAAACAAGATACTTAGATGAAATGTATCAAGAAATCCTTCATAACCAATACGGTTAAGATATAACAAATAAGATAGGAGCGTCTACCTATCCCTAAAATTAAATCTCGCGCAAATGTCCGATTGTCAATCTAGCGAAGAATCCATTAAGCCTCGATCTAGTAAAGGAAAAGGATTCATGGGAACGTCTTTTCTCCCAATTCCTATATCTAGCGATGAAAGTATATGTCAAACAAAAATGGAGGAAGATTCGGATTCATATGATTCTGACATTCCACTAGCTCAGACAATTCCAAACACATATGGAGAAGGATCAAGTAGATCCAAGAAACCAATGATGCCAAAGGAAAAAGAAGTAATGACTTATCCGGAAGAATATATTCAAGAGCAAGAATATTTCCCGGCAACTAAGGATTCTTGTGTTGCTCACATTAAAGAAGCAATGAAAGAAATAGAGGTGGAAGAAAAAGAAAAGGAGGCTAAGAAAGATAGCAAAATTAAGAAATTAGTCATTCGCTGGAAGAAATAAAACTTTAGTAATTGTAGAGAGTATAATAGTAACAAATAATATGCACTCTTGTAAACTATAATAAGATGAATAAAAGATATGTTTTGAATTCTTCGAATATTGGACTTATCTTTTAAAATTTTATTGTAGTATGTCAAGAGAAGAAAGTGCAAACTCTCACAATAGTCCTCCCAAGAAAACTGTAAATGAAGAAAATGTTGAAAATAAGGATAATGAAATTCCCGCTCAATATATAAAGGGAATTCAAAAGATGATTAAGGAAGCTATCAATGACATATCTACAAGTCAAAGTCAACCAAAATCTAACAAGAGAAATCAAAGTAAGTCTGTTTCTTGTTGAAAGGAAGAAACTTATGATAACTCTACGGCTAATAATCATTCAAAGAATAAGAAACGAAAGAAACGAAAGAAACTCAAAATCAGTGGATGTTCGTTCAAAGACTTTAAGTATTATGGACCAAAGGAGTTTCACGGAGATAAAGGAGCCATCACAACCGTGAGGTGGCTTGAGGAGATGGAAACAATAGTGATAACAAGTAAGTGTACTGATGAAGAGAAGATTCAGTATTCCGCCTTAATGTTTAAAGGAGAGGCGCATGAGTGGTGGAATGCTCTGTTGATGAGCAAAGGGAGAGAAGTAATGTATAACTTAAGTTGGGAAACATTCAAAGGTCTTATATTAAAGAAATTTTTCCCAACTCATGAAATGGATCGGATTCAAACCAAGTTATGGAATCACAAGGTTGTTGGCACAAATATAAGGGAATATAACACTAAATTCCTAGAATACTGCCGAATGGTTCCACATCTAGTAACTCCGGAATATAACAAAGTAACTCGTTACATATATGGACTACCAAGAGAAATAAGAGATATGGTACGATCCAATATGCCAGAAACAGTTGATTCGGCTATGGAATTGGCCGGTTACTTAATCAACAGCATGATAAGGAATCAAGAAGAAGAAAAGAAGAATGATAAAGAAACAAAGAAACCAAAAGATTCCGGAAAGATAGAAAAAGAAGAAAGTACTCCCAAGTCAGCTTGTAAGACTTGTGGAAGAAAACATACTGGAAAGTGTCGACTAGAAAATTCAAACAATTGTGCATACTGCAAAAGAGCATGACACACAATAGATGAATGTCGTAAGAAACTAGGGGTATGTTTTACATGTGGAGAAACAGGACACTTCTAGACTGAATGCCCGAAAAGAAAAGCTAGTCAAGATTAATGACAAGATCACATTAAGGAAATGTCAAGATATATTAGCTAACTTTTGTATATTAATTGTAACTCGTTCTTAAACGAGAAGTTTTGTAATCAAAGAAGGGTATTTAATTCCCTAAGTTATAAATAAAATATTAGCATATAGATCGTGTTAATACACAAGAATGCTTATATTTGTTACCTCTAAAGAACAATCAAGAGGTTCACATATTGAAAAGTTCATCTGAACTTATAACAAAGAAAACGTTGAGAAAATTATCATCTAAGAGGATGATATATCAAACGTTTGAAAATATATATATATGCAAGAACAATATATGATCGAAAGGAGCTCATACAAGAATATCTACCTAGTAAGGTTGATCAAAAAGTCAAAGAAAAAGAGCTCGAATATATTCAAGAAAAATACAATCGCTAAGTATCGCGCATGAAATTAAGTCAAAGGGTACTATAGAGAACGTCATTGATCAAGATCAAGGATAGAATGGATTCGATAGACTGAATCTAAGCAACAAGTTAATGGAATAGGTTCGATAGACTGAATCTGAATAGATTCGACAGACTGAATCAAAATAACAATGTAGTTAACATCGGTAAATGTTTAGAATACATAACGGTAAGGTAAAAAGTTAAACACAACTGATCAATGTGTTTAGCAAATTATATTTACTAATGATATTCTGAATAATTGACTGGTTACATCATTTAAGGATGTAAGTTAACGATAAAATAAAAGACCCTAGTTAGTCTGCATACAACAAGAAGCAGATTAGAAACAACATTTGAAAGGTAACAACTGTTCACACTTCGAACAAAGAATCTCGAGTACGAGATTCATTTCAAGGTGGGGAGGATGTAACATCCCCAAAATTTCGATCCAAATTTGACAACTTAGGAAAGTTGAGAGATCAAAAATAATATCAAAACAAGTCATGAAAAAATATTAAATAAGGAAATATAAGAAAAATAAGGAAATAAAAATATTTCCTAAGTTAAGTTTACTTACATGAAAGAAACTCCATCCCACATTGGAAGATGTAAGAAAGTGGAAGCATTCCACCAAGGTATAAATAAGGAAGATGGAATCCATCCCACATGGAAAGTGGTAAAGAAATGGAAGCTCTTAATAAGAAAGAGATTTTCTATAGTAATATTCTTTTATGAATATCATGCACCAAGTGGTCCTAGCGGAGGGTGCGTAGCAACCGACATGCACGCGCTCGGGCTCGGGCGAGGACGATGACGATGGCGAAGGCAACGGCGAAGGGCGTTGGGCGCAATGTGGCGCTTTGATGGCGCACTTTGCACTTCGCATCGCCGCGAGCCGCCTTAGTATTTTTGGATAACGAGAATTAGACTAGAAATGACAAGCTATCAAAGACGAGGGACTAAAACTGAAAAATAATATCCAGGGACCCATCGTGCTATGCGATGAGTCCAAGGGGACGGCCATCGCGATACGCGATGGGCCGTGATGACACATCAACACATGTCACACTCTGGTGACACGTGGCAACACACCAGGACATGTGGCAAATTGTGTCAGACAACGTGGCACACGTGTCAGGTCACGTGGCGACACGTGGCGTGACCTCAGGAAAGGGGCCATCGCGATACGCGATGGCGAGAGAAGTAGGACCCATCGCGTACCGCGATGGGATCCAAAATCAGCTATAAATAGGGGGTGGATCGGCTCATTCCCACACACCTCCCATACTCTCTCTCTAACTACTTTCTCTCTCTACCTCGGTTTGCGTGCTGAACATTGTTTTGCGTGCCACCCGATAATCATAACCTCGTAATCCATGCCATAAACCCGGTGTTTTCCTCTAAGTACGTGCACGACCCGGCAACCAAACTTTGCCTCGATTTGCGTGCCAAGAAGGGTTGATAAAAAACGCCTCGATAAACGTGCATAGAGTAGAAGTGCTGCCCGTATAAGCTTAGGAATATATAACTCCGAATACCCGTGCGAGGTAAGGGGTTCTACCTAAGTTATTATTTTATTATTATAAATGGCTTAGACCATAAGTCGGAAGTATAGCCGAACCATGATTATGATTAAGAGTTATATATAACTTTTCTTAAGCAAAGGCTATAGTTAAAAAATATAGTTTCTTCTTGACTAAGAAACATAAGTAATTATATACCAAGGGTATAATAAATAATATTTCTTTATTATTAAGAAATATGATATTCAAAGAATAATGTATAGACGTTTCTTCTTGAAGAAGAAACGTAGCATATGATTGATAAATAAATAAAGGGACTAAAGGTCCAAGTGTTTTATAAACAAATGCTTTTTATCAAGGTTAAAGCTATACGAAACGGACTAAAGGTCTGAAGCTAGATCGTTGATCTAGTTATTTATACAAATGTTATTCTCGTACTATAGGTCCGAGGTAACAAAACAAGAAGAAGGAAACAGAAAACAGGAATCAGTAACAGCAACTGATTATAAACAGAAAAGGTGAATACGCCCCCAAACCTTTTATAATAAGTCTGAATGTTTGCATAGGATTTACGAATCCTTAAAAACTTTGTGTACAATAATAAGAAACAGACACTCTGATTAAGAGTATACATGTGTCTGGATCCATTCATACATGGTGACTCGGCATTTCCCCGAGGCCATGCATATCATCAACATGCCTATGAAGGTCTACGGGACTGTTCAGAGAAATGATATTGTGTATATAATTAATTGTACAAGGTACTTAGGGTAATTTGATCCCAATTTAGTTGGGTGCCTAATGAGTAGTCACAAAGGTATTATTGTTGGTTTCACAAAGGTATTGAAAAGAAATTTTAGAGTCAGCGTTATTCACCAGCTTTGTGCTGACGTATTTTTCCCCATGTTACAGGGAACAAGAAAGGTTAGACAAGCAAGAAGTAATAAAAGATTGGAGTTATAGTCATTAGATGCTATCTGATGGCGTGTATTTTAACCCGAGAGTTTAATAAGTTTTCAAAGTAATAATATTTTATTTAAAGACTTCCGCTGAAATAAAACCCGCAACTCTGATAAATTTACAAAAGAGGTACCAACTTGTGGTCACACGTCTAGGCCCTAAAGTGGGGTGTGACATTCATGTTTTCGTTCACATATATATTTTCTAAGGCACGTTTTCATTCATATATTTACATAAATGTACATATATATTATAACTAAAAAACTAACGTTTTAAATAGTACATATATATATATATATAAATCAAGTATTTTTATTTATAAAACTAAAAATAATATTTTGTTAAGTTATGCTTTCTTAAATAAAAAATAATAGTTTAATAATAAATCCTTATAAATTAAATATTAAAATAATATCTCTTTATTATTAATTATCTAGTTAAATCTCATATTTAGCATGTCCGTTTACTCTCGTTTTCTCATAGGCTTTAACGTTCGCGTGTAATTCCTTCTCTCATTCTCACTACCTTAATCATCCTTGTTCATCTTTAAGGTGAGTACCACATTCCTCTCCATTTTTACTCATAAAATAGTATGATCATACGCTAGTCATTATAGCCTTGTGCTTTTCGACATCTCATTTTAATTGCTCATTTGTTGATTTGTTAAGCTCATACGACTCATTGCAACGTATTTTGTTATATATTGTATGTACAAATGAACTGGTGTGTTGCTCACTCAACCTGGTGTTGACAAACTATATTATTTTCAACGCATATGCAGGTCATCGCATGATGTGAAATATTTGGACTTATGTAGGTTCCCAGCCGGATCTACACGGAAATATCTCGTTCTACGTAGGTGCGGAATCCCTACGTAAGACGATACGAGTGTAGAATCGATATACGTTAAACACAAGCAAACACACGTTACAATAAACAAAGAACACGTTGTATTGCAACTAATAACACGTGATATGTCAATCACCGATTACATGTACTGAATCATTAATTACAAAACAAGCCGCAGCTAAGCTTTTATGGTTATCGACAACTTCGCCTAACATGTTAGGCGAAGTTGTTGATAACTTCGCCTGTTCCACAAGTTCGCTTATAAAAGGCGAACTTGTGAAACAAGTTAACAAAACATTAATACAAATCCAACTAACACAATTACAGACACTAGATACTGAACTACTAACATCATGCACCAACAGAGTCCCCCTTGGCAGTAGCTTCATATCTCATCTTCAATCACGTGTCTCGTAATCTCAAAAATCTCATATCTCTCGTCTTCAAGCATGAACGCCTTCTCGTACACAAACTGAAACTACTCTTTGGTATTTCTTGGCTTCTTCTTTCCAAGCAGGAATGTAAAATATCTTTTTCTCGTTCAGCACCTGCAAGTCCGCTTGAGACAAATTCACTAAGTGCATAGGATCATACACTCTCATCAACTCTTGTTCATCTTCATCCTCCATCACTGCTTCAGCTGTTTCACTATCAACGTACCACCATTTCAGATCTTTGAGCACATCTTTGGGCATTTGTTTCATTGGTACTTCTTTTAGACACCGGATCGACTTATACTTCATTATCATCCAAGGCTTGCCATCAGCTCTTATGCCTCTGTCTTTATCTCCAACTAGTTTTCCTTTCTGCGGTTTCAACAATTCAAACTTTTTCTCCTTTATGCTTTCTTTCCAGACTATCTTCCCAATAATCCTAGCCATGTTATCATCACTCCTGTTTATCAACCCCAACCTGGCTAAGTCCTTCACCTCACACTCAGGCAACGTATTTAACGACCTCAACAATCTCTTGAAATACTGAACCCCATCATAACGTTTAATCACAAAAAGTTTCAACTGTTCATCATATAACCAGCATATTATCCCCTTTTTCGATTCAGCATACCCTTTGATGTTGTAACTTTTCTTGAACATAGTAAGGACCGCCGATTTCTTAGTCTTTACGAACCACTGAGCGTAGCCTTCTTTCCATCTTGGCTGCTCCTCCCATTCAGTCTCATCACATTCCGTATTTTGACCCAGATCTGACTTTTCAACTGCCGGAATTTCATGCTCAATGTTCTCCTCCACAATCTCTCCCTCTTCAACTTCATTGTCAATCACGATCTCAGCTCCTATCTTCTCGATCTCTTCCAATGGTTACACATCATCATCACCTATAACATCATCATCCTCAGCATCCACAACCACCATATCATCACCCCCTGAACCGCCAGCTGCACTCGTTGACTCCCCCTGAGATGTGGAAGTCCCAAGAGCTTGTTCAGTTCTTGGCAACTCTCCACCTGCATCTTTCGATGCATTGGGATCATCGTCTCGATCGTTATGCTTCTTCGTCCTCAGCTCGTCACCCTTACAGCTCGTCTCCCCCTGAGATGCCAAGAACTGTTTCAAGGCATCAAATATTTTACCTTGCTCGATCAGGAGGGACGACTGAATTTGATTCTCCGCAACGAGGCGCTGAATAGCATGAGTCTGGATTAGATTTACTCTTGATTGTTCTGCCACGACCCTTTCAAGCGCTGCTATTCTTTCCGAGTCGGATAAGGTTGCATCGAAATCAAACCTCATATGTGATATGTCTTGAGCGTATGGAGGAGGGATTCCCAATGTAACCGGCACCTCAGAAACAGGTGGAAACGTAACCGCAGGTGGTATCGTAACCGACAACCCTGCAGTGGCGACAACCGTCGACTCAACAAACCTTGCTACGACCTCCGATGGAGTAAGAGATGGAGGTGGCAAGGACACAATCTCCGGAGCCGAGAGCTGGAATGTAGTGGGTGGTATGCCAAACGAAGATGAGGTAGTCACCACGGGAACATCCGTGGCGCTTGGCCCTGTAACTGGCAATGATGTAGGGACTATAGTCATACCAGACAGTGCGGATGGAGAGAAATGAACCACCCTTGAGCTCTCACCAGCCCTCGAACCTGCACCTGCCCTTTCCCTTCTCGCTCTACGGACCAACCGATGTAAATCTTCCTCAAAATCCGAATCACTGTCATCGGTGTCTCTCTTTCTCTTCCCATGAATCCTTTCTTGTGTAACTAAAATCCGTCTAGCTTTAGCCATATCATCATCTGAGGAATCAGAATCAGCCTCCGTCGTAGTTGTCATAGCCACATCCACACTAGTAACCCGTGCAACCGAGACTTGTACATCTTCCTCTGGATCAACATGTTCCATATCAAAAAATCCTTGACCGCCAAACGCAATTTCAAGGTCTACATTTTCCTCCGGTGCCACAACAGGAGCAGCAGGTAAAGCTTGCTGAACCACATGTGGTGGTTGAGGTGCTTCAGCCTGTTGTGGTGCAGGATCCCGAAACTCGTCCCCACGAGCTGCAACATACCCCGGGTTGATCAAGTACCCAAATAGCGGAGTATGTCGAGGACGGAGTTCTGGCTTACTTCTGGCACTTGATGATCTACACTGGGCAAAGATTCGCTTGCTGACACTTTCCACATACCGAATCGGACGGCGCTGAGGTAACGAGGGAGCCACGTGATTCAAGATCATTTGAAGAAATCTTGGGTACATTAAGAATCTCTCACGTGCCACCGCTCGTCTTTGACAGTCTATCTCGTAGAACACCATCTGACTAAAGCTATAACGCTTATTGTAAGTCAGTGCTGTCATCGCCGATTGCATCGTTGCACCCATTCCATCTTTACCGGCCTTTCTACCCGACATGCACATGATCATCACGTGCAAAAGAAAGCGCCATTGATCTAACAAGAACCCCTTTCGTCTTTGAGTATCCCCCAATGGACCAAAATATCCCATTCTTAGAAAAGCACCATCTCTGAATGGAGCCACGAAGTCTGTAGGATCGTCTCTCGTTTCATCTCCAAATTGCAAGGCCACCCTGATCTGCTCAGACGAGAACTGCACTACCTGATTGTTAACCGTTGCACGCATAACCGGGGGCTCGACTCGACAATCATATTCCACTGTCTGCCAGAAATCTTCTATGTTTGGCAATGAGATAGGCAGTGTTGTAGTAATAACGTGGAAGATACGCGAGCGGATAAGAAACGTGATGATCTTGCGGAAATCATCAACACCGCTCGCATCCGGGTCCAGAGTAATGTACATATTATGCCCCGGGAAAAACTGTCGGTTGTTGTCTCCACCTTCATCACCACCTGCACCACCGGCTCCAGCTACAGCTGCCATTTCTGCAACAAAAACAGTCTAAGTTAGAGAATCGTCAAGTCAAATCACAAGTTCGCCTGTTACCATGAGCGAAGTTATGATTTATTCTGTATAGGCGAAGTTAGGGGTGGGGCGAAGTTGGTAATAACTTTGCTTGATAAATGTAAATTAAAAATAAGTTAAAAGGGCCAGGCAAAGTTAATGATAATTTCGCCTAACCACAACTTCGCCTCATATACTGTTAAACAATTAAATATCAGGCGAAGTTAACCCTTAGGCGAAGTTAAGGTTAACTTCGCCTAAACTGTAACTTCGCCTGAATCTGAAGCGGCAACAGTATAGACGGCCAAACGAGGTGAAATTGGATAATTTGATGATTGTGGACTCTACAAAACATGTTTTTGAGGAGATCACGACGATCAAGTTGATTACGACCACGTGAAAATAAGTTTGAAAAGCGGGTGTTGAGGGTTTGAATGAGCGGGGTCACGAATCGGATCAAAAAAATCTTTGATTAACGCCATTGACATAGATTATAAGTTAGGACAACACTACACACCTTAAGACGGATTGAAATTGATTAATATGAAGGTTTGATTCACAAGATAACTTCGCCGAGGATTAACAGTTGATAAGTTCGCTGGTTTATGAAAAGTAAAAGTAAAAAGAGTTTGACTATAAGACTTCTTTATATACCTTCAATATTATACAGGCGAAGTTAGGGTTAACTTCGCTTACCCCTTAACTTCGCCTGTTTAATAAGTTCGCCTATAATTTCACAACTTCGCTTATATTAAAAGTTACACAACAAGCCCTTATAAATTGAACATTTTGCCATTAACTTTTAAAACCTCCTTTAAAGCGTTAAAATAAATATGATCAACGACCAAGTAACCAGGTATTAAACCATAATACGACATAAGTAAAATCAAAGTTTGAGATAGAATACACGGGATCAAATTTCAGTATGACAGGGACTTACATGTTTTAGAAAAGATCCGAACAGGAATCATACTAATTAAGTGACTGTCACTTAGATCCATGTTCAGCTGTATTATGACATAAAGAAACAGGTTGTAAGCAGGTAAACAACTTAGCATGGTTTTCATCGTTTCTGTGATACGGATTAGGTTCAATTAAGCTCAAAATATAAATGGACAACACATCAGAGAATGTGATGTCTCCTATCTATTCTCAAAGCGTATTTGGCTTTCCCCAAGTCACCCCGAGTTGACCTCGACCCGTAGTGTCTGATTAAGCTGTAAATACATCTCGATATTCATCTTGTTCTCGGTCTTGCCTTTTCATTGATAAGTATAACATAATAGACTTCAGAAGGCTTAAATAATAATAATAATTTTTTTAAATTTTTTTTAAACATTTCCATAGCCGTAAACAGTAGACTACTACAAGTCCCGAATCTGGATCACTGCAGTTTCTTGACACACTATCTTCTCGGAAATCAGAACACTCACGGGCTCGTGTATGACTGGGTAATCGCTTTTCTGCCTATCATTCGGAAAGATATATATGAAGACATGCACAACTCTTAATGAGTTTCCACTTAAAATCGAGGAGAGTTAGTTAGTATCACTTCTACTTTTACGCACCATAAAAAGCTACCATGACATACAATGACTGTTCTAAAGTCTTTTAGGCCTAATAACTTCATTAGTTAAGTACACAGAATTAGTTTATCTATTACTTTCCAAGGTTGGATCAATTTTCTTTTAAACATAGTAAAGAAACTTCTTACGAAGTAGTAGACTTGAAAAATTATTTCATCTCCCTTAAAAGTATTTTAAATTCTATCGCCCCGCTCAAGTCAAAGTCTTCAGGTAAACGGTTATCCTGAAGATCCAATGGATCAGCCGGACCGACCACATACGAGTATGTGTCCTTCTAACTAAGTATGAACGACTAATTTTCAGCGAAAAAATAAAAACACATCATAAACCGCCCCGGTTACTTTCAGTCATCTGGTTAATGGCTATCCTCATACTCTACAGGTAGAAATGAGGACCAAACATATCCGAAGATATGTCCTTCAAACTGAAGCAACCGACATAATTCTAAGAGATAGTGAAGTCTTTTTTTTTTGTAAGTAAAAACGAAAAACACGGTTACTCGGGATTGATCATCCTATTTAGCTCAACAAGGTTTTGAAAATGAGTTTTGTCAAACGCTTTAGTAAACAAATCAGCGAAATTAGCTAACGAATCAACCTTTTCGAGCACTATCAATTTCTTCTCAGCACAATCCCGTATAAAATGATGACGGATGTCAATGTATTTAGTTTTGCTATGCTTTACGGGATTGTTAGTTACTGAGATAGCAGCAGTGTTATCTATGCAAATAGGAGTATGAGTGAAATTCAGACCGTAATCGCGCAATTGCTGTTGTATCCAAAGAACCTGGGAGCAGCAGTTCGATGCTGCCATGTATTCTGCTTCACAGGTAGAAATGGCGACTGAGGTCTGCTTCTTGCACTGCCATGACACTAATCTGCCTCCAAGAAACTGACATCCACCAGTTGTCGACTTCCGATTCTGATTGCATCCTCCATTATTAGAATCCGTGTAGGCGACTAACTCCAAGTCTCCCCCTTTCGTGTACCACAACCCTAGCTTAGGCTTGCCTTTGAGATAACGCAATATCCTCTTCACACCTTTCATGTGAGATTCCTTTGGGTTTGCCTGAAAACGAGCACAAAGACAAACTGCAAACATAATATCAGGTCTAGATGCAGTTAAATACATTAAAGAACCTATTATTGCCCGATATTGGGTGGGGTCCACGTCTGCATCACTGTCTGAATCAGCACCCAATTTATGATTGACGCAAACTGGAGTATCAAATGGAGTGCTGTCCTCCATCTTGAAGCGTTTGAGAATGTCTTGGACATATTTAGTCTGATGAATGAACATCCCATCTTTCTTCTGATCAACCTGCAATCCTAAAAAGAAGGTTAGTTCACCCATAGCACTCATTTCAAACCTCTTTTTTATGACGGCTTCAAACTCCTGACACATGGCGACTTTTGACGCAGCAAAGATGATGTCGTCCACGTAGACTTGAACCAGAAGAAGGTCTCTTCCTTTTCTCTTCACGAACAGTTTGCTATCGATCTTTCCCCTTTCAAACTCATTCTCAAGCAAGTAATCGGATAGAGTTGCATACCAGGCACGAGGGGCCTGATGTAGCCCATATAGCGCTTTACTTAGCTTGTACACGTGATCAGGAAAGTCTGGGTCAGGAAAACCCGGAGGCTGCTCAACGTACACAACCTCATCGACTTTACTGTTAAGAAATGCACTTTTCACGTCTAATTGGAACACCTTCATCTCCTTGTGTGCAGCAAATGCCAAAAACAGTCGAATCGCTTCCAATCTTGCCACGGGCACAAACACTTCATTGTAGTCGATCCCCTCTTGCTGATTAAAACCTTTTACAACCAGCCTTGCCTTGTTCCTTATGATTATTCCTTTCTCATCTCTCTTACATTTGAAAACCCATTTGGTGCCAATCGCATGCACATTCTTCGGTTTTGCAACCAAATTCCATACCTCCATCTTCTTGAACTGGGCTAACTCTTCTTGCATGGCTTCGACCCACGAGCTGTCCTTGAGAGCCATTTGATAGTTCTTTGGTTCAATCTGGCTGATGAAGCAGGTGTACAAGCATTCGTTAATGATGCCTGTATCTTTAATGCTTGTGTAAACACAAGTGTGCTCATTCAAGCTTCGTCTTGTTTGTACACCGTCGGACAGATCACCTATCACGTTCTCCAAACTGTGATATTTATGAACTCCTGTAGTCGGAACCGAACCGACTTGCAGATTGTCTTCCAGGTTCGAAGATAGTTCATCAATGGGCGATTGTTGTTGAGAGTGAAAAGGATTGAAGAATTCGTCTTCAGTAGAGGCAGCAGGGGTGTCGACAGCAGTTGACGAGGAAGGTTGACATTCATCGTACTGCGGTCGTTGCACAAAATTTTCTTCCTCATCATAAAGAATCTGCATAGCTATTCTCTCATCAACTTCTGCACAATCCAAGTAAGGCAAATTAAAAGATTTAAAAAGCTTATCATGGTCGAAATCCCCAGCGGGTCCCGTGCTTGGTTTTGGTGATTTGTAACTTGTGATGTCAGTGTTACACACCACCTCAACCTTGCTGGTCGATAGATTAAAGACTCGTCTGTTGGGTGTCCCAACAACATATCCGACTAAAATATCTTCGTCGGCTATCTCACCAAATTTTGAGTTCGTCTTTAATATCGAACACGGGGACCCGAATGGTTCGAGACCATTCAAGTTAGGCTTTCTACCATGCATAAGTTCATAACATGTTTTATTCAATCTTTTAACAGTTAAAACTCGATTAAGGATATAACAGGCTGTTGCAACAGCTTCAGCCCAGAACACCACAGGAAGTTTAGCATCTGCCAGCATGGTTCTGGATCCTTCAATTAGCGTTCTGTTCTTCCTCTCAGCCACCCCATTTTGTTGCGGAGTATACGGAGCGCTGTACTGGTGCTCTATCCCTTTCTGTAAGCAGAATATCTCCATCTGATAGTTTCTGAACTCTGTCCCATTGTCACTCCTGATGTATTTAACCTTTCTCCCCATAATATTCTCAACCTTGGTAATCAAGTTAATTACCAACTGAACCGTTTCATCCTTTGTCTTCAGGAAATATACCCAAGAATATCGAGAGAAATCATCAGTTATCACCAAGCAGTATGATGTTCCACCTAGGCTTTTTACATTCACGGGACCGAAGAGATCAATGTGAAGCAGGTCTAGGGTACTGACTATTGAATTAACCATCTTGGTGTGATGAGATTTCTTGTGTTGCTTTCCCTTCTTGCACGATAGACATTGGTCTTCAAAGTTGAAATTTTTCAAGGGAACACCCAGCACCAGCCCATTCTTGACAATGTAGTTCATTTTTCGAAGATGTATATGCCCCATTCTTCGATGCCATAACTCGGACTCCGATTCAGTTGCTTTTGACAGAAGACATGATTCTTCTGTTGCCATCTCAGTCGACCTCATGTCCATTACATATGTATTCTTTTCCCTTGGAGCCTTCATCACTATCCATGCCTCTGGTATCTTGAAACCAGGATACAGTACAATCGCTTCATTTTTGGTAAAGTGCACAGTGTAATCTTTGTCACAGATTTGAGACACACTCAGCAAATTATGCTTCAGCTCTTCAACGAAATTCACCTTTTCTAGCTTCATTTTACCATTTGTCACCGTCCCCATTCCAGTAATTCTACCACCACTCTCTCCAGCAAAACTTACTCTACCTCCCTGAACAGGTTTCCATTCGTGTAACAAATTCTTGTTACCCGTCATGTGCCGGGAACAGCCGCTATCCACAACCCATAGATTGTTTGCAGCCCTGTTCAACTGTTCCTGCACGATTAAAGTAAAGGATTAAAATCTGGGGACCCAAGACCTATTGGTCTTGGGTCGATTAAATCTGTTAAAAGGCATCCCGTACTTTGTCTGTCCAAAGTTAGTATTAGAATGATTTCTGTAAGTCCTAAAAGGATACCTTCTTGTAGATTGACTATGAGGCCATCCAAACCTTCGTGAATTAAATGAATTATAACTAATGATTTGGTTGTTAACAGGAAAAAACTGAGATCGATTTCTTTGAAAACTTGGATTAGTCCAATATCTGAACTTTGATGAGTTTGCATTCTTACCATTATAGTAATTACTGTTAGCTCTATTCTCAGTTTTCGAAGGCCTCATACCTCTGAATCTCTGATTCAGAGGGCAATCAGCAATCAGGTGTCCTATTTGATTGCATCTGAAACAACTCCTGTGTTCAACTTTCGTCTCAACAGTTGTTTTAGATGTTGAGGTTGCATTACTGCCCGTTTGTCTAACATATGGTGGGATATACGGGTTTAGTGGAGAATTCTTTTCAGTTGGTTTATGTTCCTCTCCACGTTTTAGTAACACTGCCTCTTCTTTTGTCTCACTAGACTCGGATGTCTTGTCCGAATTTGATGAGACAGAACTAGGAACATAAAACTTAACATTCGAAACAGGCTTACTCGTTTCGCTTTTACTGACTTCTGGATCTTTAATCGTAACTTTAACAGGAACTGTCTGACCAATTTCAACATCAACAGATTTCTGATTACTAGGATCATAAGTATAGTTATGATTATAAGGTGGTGGAACTTCAGAATATCCAATTCCTTCCCTTTAACTGGGGAACGTTGATCACTTACGAGGTGATCAAGTATTGCGGAGGAATTTCTAAATTGCTCAAGCTTTCTGTTTAGTTCCACCACTTTCACCTGGTAATCAGCTATCTGTTTATCCCTTTCAGCAATTAGTTTGGTTTTCTCTTCTAACACTTCATAGCTAAGATCAATTACTTGTATTTTTTCAGCTAGACTGGCTTTAAGACTTCTGATATCTTTCTCACTAGCTTTTATTTTTACCGTGTAACTGTTTTCTCTAGTTTTAGTGTAATAATGATCTTCTTTTACTGTTTTAAATTGAGCATCCAAACTAACAAACTGATCAGTTATTGTTTTCAATTGTTCAGACAGATTTTCATATTTCGTACAAGGGAGTTTAGAACTTACCTCAGAGAGTTGATCATTCACCTCTGCCATATAAGCTTGATCTTCTCTTGTCTCTCTGTTTTTTCCTTCAGTTTCGATGTTAACCAAGTTGGCCTGTTCGAACACTTCCTCAACTTGCAGATTCCAATTGTATTCCCCGTTCTGTCTGGATATCATCGCCCTATTCTCGTTACTTCCCCCATTCGGTTGTGTTGGCCTGTTCTGACTACGTTCTACTCGTTCATTTGTGCATTCTTTAGCAAAGTGTCCATTCTGTTGACAGTTATAACACCGAAAATTTGACTTATCAAACCCTGGTCTTTCGCCAATAAACTTTCTACCAGTTTTCTTCATAAACCTTTTGACTCTTCTTACTATCATCGCCATCTGCCACTGCAGATCCATCTCCTCCAGATCATCAGCATCGATCTGATCATAGTCTTCGTCTAAAGTTGCAGGGTCAACGATTTTACCTTTGATGTAATTTTCGTAAGAAGCAATGAAAGATGCATAGAGAGCAAACTGCTGTTCAGCAGATTTAACACTCATGGGCATCTGAGAGTAGTTGTTGTTCGGAACACTTGAGGAAAAACTACCCTTTTATGCTTGAGGTTTAGAAGTATTTGTTCCACCAGCCACGAAACACACATCACCATCCATGTTGAAAGTTACATGACCTTCATGAGTTGAGTTAGCGCTCGAGTCTCCCTTTGAGTAGTAAGCAGATGATTCTGACTTTGGACTTGAACTTGAATTAACTTTCGCACCATACATTCCCGGATCCTAAACCTGATCAGTTGGTGTCTCTTTTCGAACCATGTTAAGTTCAAAAGTTCGTAGTTTATTGACTGCTGTTTCCAAGTCAATGTTGGCAAACTCTTTATCTTCTCTCATCAAGACAGTGTACATTTCCCATTTCGGTGGGAGAGCATCAAGAAGTTTTTCTACGATCTCCTCTTCTTTGTAAACAATGGAATAATTGCTGAGTTCGGTCATCAGGTGATAATATCTTGTGATGATATCATCAAGTGACTCATTCTTCAAATGTTTGAACACCGAGAATTGGGTTTTGAGTAGCTTAATCTTGGATACACGTATCCCCACATTACCTTCATATCGGTTTTCAAGCGCTTCCCATAGCTCCCTGGCGGTTTTATATTTCCTGAAGGTGGGAAGAATCTCTTGTGGAAGAGCCATTGTTATCGCAGCATGAGCTTTGCTTTCAGCCTCATACATCTTCTTTTCTTCCTCTTCCATCTTGTTGTACTTCTTAATTTGTTCGCGACCCTCATACAAGGCCGTTGGTGGGATGTATCCATCTTGAATGCACACCACATCTTAGCATCTTGATATTTAACATATTGTTCAAACCGATCCTTCCAAGCCACGAAATCGGTACCCTTTAGCATTTTTGGGGCCTTAGTTGCAGAGCCGGCCTCAACTTCCATTTTCACCAGTTCCGTAATGTTTATCAAAGTCATCGCTGAAAAAAAATACGAACAAACACTCAAAGAAACCCAAAATTAATTAATTTTTTATTCTGAACAGTACTGCAGGCGAAGTTAATGATAACTTCGCTTAAGTCTTAACTTCGCTGGATTACACAACTTCGCTGAAATTCTTAACTTCGCTTCTTCTCAACTTCGCTTAAGTTAAGCGAACTTGTGAGGTAGGCGAAGTTGTTAATAACTTCGCTTAAACTTATATCTTCGCCTAAACCTTACAAACAGTGGCGGCAACTTCGCCTGATGAACACAACGATTTTGCAGGTTTGATTTAGACGTATTGCGAGGTATGTGAAGGTGTAATGGGTTGTTTTTGATGGTGGGAGAAGGGTAGGAAACGAAAACTCGGTATATTAACGTAAACTCGTCCCGCGAATAGTCGAACGGAACGATTTCTACACCCGTGTGATAATCCCGAACCACACAATCACGAGCAAACGCTTTGATACCAATTGTAGGTTCCTAGCCGGATCTACACGGAAATATCTCGTTCTACGTAGGTGCGGAATCCCTACGTAAGACGATACGAGTGTAGAATCGATATACGTTAAACACAAGCAAACACACGTTACAATAAACAAAGAACACGTTGTATTGCAACTAATATCACGTGATATGTCAATCACCGATTACATGTACTGAATCATTAATTACAAAACAAGCCGCATCTAAGCTTTTATGGTTATCGACAACTTCGCCTAACATGTTAGGCGAAGTTGTTGATAACTTCGCCTGTTCCACAAGTCCGCTTATAAGAGGCGAACTTGTGAAACAAGTTAACAAAACATTAATACAAATCCAACTAACACAATTACAGACACTAGATACTGAACTACTGACATCATGCACCAACAACTTAAAAGATTGTTTAAGGACTTATGCTAGGAGTATTGATTTTGAGACAATAAATTGTTATGATTTTGATTTGTTTGATGTTTTGTTTATTCTGGATATTGTAATGAATAATGGTGTTATTTGAATTTATTAAATAGATATTTGAATTTATAATTTTGCGTGATTGTAACCTTGAGAGCTGTGACAATCAGTCCACGCCCTGACATTTCCGCCGTAGATTGGGTGACACGAACTAAGAACCAAACTTTCGTTTAATGATTTTTTAAAAACGTTCGGTTTTGGGTTTTGGTTTTTGGGTCGCTTTGGTTTTGGATGCGTTTTTTCCAGTTTTGCTAATCGAGCCAAAACATTTTGGGAGAAAAAAACACTTGACCCAAGATATTGAAATTAAGCATGATATTGTTTTTTTCCCTTTAAACTAATGATTAATATAATATTAAATATTTGGGCTTGAAATATTAAAAGTTAAGAAAACATACAATTAAATCAAAAATCAAAATGAAAACTAAAAGTACACAATTACAACCATAATGCAATTCTTCAACTCGTCTTTATTTATTTCACTTTAGTCTTGGTCATCTCGTGGTCTTTTGATATGTGTCAGTCTAACCAATTTATGACACAACAATCTCCCCCTTAGATTTATGCTTTCAAAACCTTCAAAAACTTTACTTGAACATGATCAACCAACTTCTGCATCTGCATCCAATACTTTACCATCTCCCCCTTATTGAAAACATTATCCAATTTGAATATCAGATACTTCATATGCTTCCGTTGCAAGAAATCAATCTTGAAAGAACAATCAACTTTGATAGAAAGATTAACCATAATTTTTGAAACCAATTAAATAAAAAAAAATAGGACAAGCGTATTTTTTTGTAATTTTTTTATTTTTATGTTTTTCTTGAAAATTCCTGAAATGATATCATACAAGCTAAACCAAATAAAACATATAAACGATTTCTTAACACATTTGTTTCGAAAAGAGTAATCATGATGTAAAATTAAAACGAATAAATAAAATATAATAAACAAAAACAAAAAAATAAAGATAAAAATAAATCAAAACAAAATAATTTAACCACCCGTCCTTCTTGAAATTATAACATATTTTGGGATCAAATTTCAGTTTCGATAAGCGAGCACACTTTTATGAAAAGATCCGAACATGGAATCATATTGATTAAAATGCTTTCACAATGATTCATTTTCAGCATTATTATGACTTAGAGAACATGTTAATAGCATGTATTAGATACTTTGCATTATTTGCATTGCATTAGTGATATGCATTAGGTTAATTAGGCATTAACCTTAGATGAACATCACTTATGAACCTAAGATGCTTCTTATCTTTTCTCAAAGTGTATTTGGCTTTCCCAGATCACCCCAATTTGACTACAACCCTCCAGTGCTTGATGTAAAGTTTTTATTTTTACAAACAAAAAATTTAAGCTTCAAGATTGAACGTTGGACTTACATGTCGTCCAGACTTACATGACTTACATCCAGAGTGTTTAAGACTTATTTGAATACCCCACCCTTGTAGTTCTAGTTTGACCCTTTAATCTTAATATTATATAACATTATGTTTTTTTAATAGCTTAGAAACATAATATTTTTGGTGATCAAGACATTAGTAGGCTCGTGTATGACTGGATAATTGCTTTTCTGCCTATCATTCAGAGAGATGTATATAGAGACATGCACACATCTTCAAAATAACTCTTCACAGTAAGTTTAGCATATTTAGTTTATATCACTTTAACTTTTATGCATCATGGACAACTATCATACAAATCAGTGACTGTTCAAAAGTCTTTTTAGCCTAGGAACTTCACACGTTAGGCACACGGAATCAGTTTATCTATCATTTTCCAAAAGTTGGATCAAATTTCCATTTGAAAATATTTTGAGCTTCTATAAAGCTTTTAACTGAATAATCATATCACTTCCCAAATAGTTATTTAGAAGACATTTTAAATTCAGTCGTCCCAGTCACTTTCAGTCTTTAGGTAAATGGCTATCCCGTATGTATACAAGTAGATAACATGACCAAACACATCTATCTCTTCTAATAAAAGCCTACCACTTTTGCCACTTGTCAACACCATAGCCCTCCTCACCGTTTTCAACCAATTTTCATATATGGTCCTTATATTTTAAATCATTTCAATATATGGCATTAAAATTATAGGTTTATTCCAACTAAATCGTTACTACATATAATAAGTATTCTCCGTATGGATTGACAAAAGACGATTAGTCATTAGTGTTTATTATGGTTTATATTAAAAATAATAAACGATAAACATTCGATTCATAATATGTGGAATGAGAACAATCAACTTGGAGTAAATCCTGATAACGTCAGCGGCTAAGGCTTAGCCTTTAATACCTAAAAATATATATGATTTTAAAACTAAAAGTTTTCAGGTTGATCCGAAACCTAGAATTCGGACCTAAGAACCAACCCGAATTACTTCGGTTCAGGTTCTGGTTAGTATTTTTTTGGGTTCGAGTTTCTCGGGTCGGGTTAGTTTGGGTTCAGGTACGGGGTTCTTGGGTTGGATTTCATGTTACGGGCAAGAGTGACAACCCTACTTTCAACGATTATATATAAAAATCACTACATTCACTTTATGCAACTTTAAATCTTATAATATTCTTCTAACTCAGAATAATCACTATTATTTGAACATGGTTTTAATGTTAGTATGTATTTTTCATTTTCCTGACAATTACATTCATATGAAACAAACAAATCATTTTGTTATATTTAAATTTTCGGTTTTTATTTTGCTTGATTATACAATTTTTAATTGTAAAATATAAAGTCTATTAAAACATTTGTCATACACAGAATATTGATAACAACAAATTTATCATGATCAATCAATTTCAAATCGTAAAGATTCTAAGGATGATTATATCATCAAAGTTCAGGTATATGGTTTTTTAGATAATCATGTTTTTTTTATAAACATGAGGATATATTATCAAATGACATGATATTTTATGTGTATGAATATTTTTTTATTAGTATCATAGATATATATTATCATTTATCTAGAGTTGGTATGTACTTGGAGAACCTTTTTTGTCACACGGACAATTATATATGGCTATATCAAAAGTTATAAGCAAGCATATATGTTACTTTATTAATAGTTACAATCATACATAGACAAAAGATTTTAATTTTTTATAAACAATGTATACCTGCTAATACAATCACAAATGTAGTGTAAAAGAAAGTTTTTACCTATTTGTAACATATTTGTGTAATCTTAGTTATGTAATTTATGTAATTTTAATTTAATTGTAATTGTATTAACAATATATATTCAATTTCTTGAATGTATTTCACTTAATGATCAAAGTTTAAAATTTTCAACAATTACCCATGTAATACACGGGCCTCAAACTAGATCGATAATCCTATGTAGACTAGCTAAAAATACAAATTAATATATGAGAATGAACTTATAATCAAGCCTAAATCATGTTGTCCCACGGTAATTGTGTTGGATTATAGGTACCCATTAACACGTCGGTTAGAGCGGTTAACCATGAGCGGGGGATCAATCCCATAGTACTACCTGTTTTGGATAAAAATCTGCTAAGGATAATGTATCCAAATCTGTTATGTGAGGATTAGTGCTATGGTGATGAAAACAAGTATGTATCGATTGCAAACACAAACAAACGGATTTGTTACAGGGAAAAGCCCTTGATCTGGTTTGGATCACCGGCACAAAAACCCCGGGTGATGACAAATCGTCTATCACCACTTTATTAATCAAAAAAGGGTGTTACAATTGTTGGGGATATTGATCAGTAATACTGTAGGCTCCTGGACGGATCGTACACGGGATGTCGCTAACAACGCAGGTGCGGAATCCCTGCGTAGGTAGATACGAGTGTAGAGTATGTAGAGATCGAACACGCAAGCAATAAACCAAACACGTTATATTGATAACGAACACGTGACCCGAGGTCACTATTACAGACAATGACACGTAACACACGAAGTGAACAACTGAAACGAAACCCTAAACAACCAACATCAACTGTTTCGGCTGAAACAGTATATAAACACGACAACTTCGCCACAGGCGAAGTTGTCAATAACTTCGCTGATTCAACAAGTTCGCCATAGCGAACTTGTTGACAACTTCGCGTATTACAAATATAAACATAATCAAAACATAATTGCATTACAGACTCGATTACAAATGCTAGACTATGAACTACTGACACACATGTACCAACAGACTCCCCCTTGGCAGTAGCTTCATATCTTGATCTTCAAATCTTGAGTCTGGTAATCTTGCATCTCTACGCATGCGCCCCTTCTCTAACACATACCGACACTACCCGTTGATATTTCCTAGCTTGATCCTTCCAAGCAGGAATGTAGAAGATCTTCTTCTCGTTGAGCACTTTCAGATCAGCCTGCGATAGATTAACAAGATGCATCGGGTCGTAAACCCGAAGTACTTCTTGTTCATCCTCATCTTCCATTACTGCCTCAGCTGTCTCACAATCCACGTACCACCATTTTAGATCTTTGAGCACGTCCTTGGGCATGCACTTCATCGGTACTTCTTTAAGGCACCGGATCGGTTTGTATTTCATTACCATCCAAGGTTTTCCATCAACTCTCAGACCTCTATCCTTGTCTTCGACAAGTTTCCCCTTTTGTGGTTTCAGTAGCTCAAACTTTTTCTCTTTAACGCACTCTTTCCACACGATCTTCGCAATGATTCTAGCCATGTTGTCTTCACTTCTGTTTATCAATCCCAATTTGGCTAAATCTTTTACTTCACATTCTGGCAGTGTGTTTAGAGATCTCAACTTTCTCTGGAAGTACTGAATGCCATCGTATCTCTTGATCACGAAGAGCCGCAGCTGCTCGTCGTATAACCAGCAGATAATACCTTTCTTGGCTTCCGCGTATCCCTTAATATTGTAACTTTTTCTGAACATCTTAGGGACCGCCGGCTTCTTCGTCTTTACGAACCAGTGGGCACAACCCTCCTTCCATTTCGGTTGTTCCTCCCACTCAGCATCTTCCTCCGCGTTCTCATCACCCAAGTCTGGTCTCTCAACCTCCGGAATCTCATGTTCCACGGAGTCATCAACAATCTCACCTTCCTCTAACACGTCTTCAACCGTAATCTGCTCTCCACTCCTCTCGATCTCATCAACTGGCAGCACATCGTCTTCAATCATAAACTCATCATCCTCCTCATCCAATTCTTTCAATGCGTCGATAACATCTTCAACATCAGCATCAACATCAACCGCTACCACGTCGTCACCAGCTGCATTTGTAGACTCCCCCTCAGCTGTGGAAGCCCCAAGAGCCTGAGAGGTTCTTGGCAGCTCACCACCTGCACCTTCCGGTGCATTGGGATCATCGTCATGATCTTCTCTCCGTTTCGTCCTCAACTCATCTCCCCTACAAGTCTTCTCCCCCTGAGATGCCAAGAATGCCTTGAAGGCATCTATAACTTTACCGTGTTCAACCAGGAGGGCTGCTTGTAGTCGATTGGATTCCACTAGGCTTTGAATGGTCTTTGTCTGTTCAGCAACAATCCGCTCTAGTGACGTAATCCTCTCGGAATCTGAAGTAGGCGTTTGAGTTGGCGGGACATCAGCAGTAGAAGTGACCGCAGGTGGTACACTTGGTAACCCTGCAGTAGTAGTGACGGTCGACTCCACAAATCGTGCAACTACCACCGGTGGATTAAGCGGTTGGGGTGGTAGAGACACAATTGCTGGTGCCGACGTCTCGACAGCAGTAACCTGTGCTGTGGAAGGAATAAGAGACATACCGGACAAGGCAGGTGGAGCAAAACGTACCAGCCTCGAAGATTCTCCAGCTCCGGAACCCATACCTGTCTGTTCTCTTCGTGAACGTCTGAGTACAATCTGCACTGCCTCCTCTTCATCAACTTCGTCGTCATCCTCGTCTACAGTTCTCGGCCTCTTTCCCGTAGTTCTCTCCCGAGACACCATAAGTCGTCTCGCTTCAGCAAACGTTTCTTCTAGATCGGAGTCAGCTACCGAAGTAACTGCTCTAGTAACATCTATAAACTGAGGACCCGAGACATCCATATCAAACAAACCATGTCCGCCAAAGGCAGCATCAAGATCAACATCTTCAGCAGTAGACACAGCAGGAGATACCGCAGCTGGCACAGCAGCAGAGGCAACAGTAGATACAACAGGCGCAGCTGATACAGCATGTGGTGCTGCCGCCTGATGTGGTTGCGGGTCTCTGAACTCGTCCCCTCCTGCAGGAACATACTCCGGATTGACGAGATACCCGAATAATGGAGTATGCCTGGGACGCAGCTCAGGCTTGCTACGAGTGCTCGAAGTGCGGCACTGAGCAAAGATACGTTTCGTCACGCATTCGACGTATCTAATCGGGCGTCTCTGCGGTAGCGACGGAGCGACATGATTCAAAATCATCTGTAAGAAACGAGGATACATAGTGAATCGCTCGCGCGCCACAACCCTTCTCTGACGATCGATCTCGTAGAATATCAGCTGACTAAAAGAATATCGGCGGTTGTAAGTCAGCGCTATCATGGCTGACTGCATCGTCGCGCCCATCCCATCTGTTCCTGCCTTCCTGCCGGACATGCATACAATCAATACATGCATCAGGAAGCGCCATTGATCCAGCAGAAACCCTTTCCTCCTTTGCGAGTCCCCCAGCGGACCCGAATAACCCATCCTCAAATAAGCTCCATCACGGAAAGGAGCTACGAACTCCGTTGGGTCATCTCTTGTTTCTTCACCGAACTGCAGAGCCAACCGTATATCTTCCGAGGAAAACTGTATGTTATGACCATTTACGGTTGCTCGCATCACCGGAGGCTCAGGCCTGCAATCATAGTACACTGTCTGCCAAAAGTCTTCAATGTTAGGCAGAGAAATGGGCAGTGTATTTGTGATCGCATGAAAGACTCTTGATCGCTGGAGAAATGTGATTATCTCCCTGTAGTCTTCTACGCCTCTTACGTCTGGATCTAAAATGATGTACTGGTTATGGGCCGGAAAGAATTGTCGTTGATCATCACCGTCATCACCACCAGCACCTCCAACAGCAGCCATATCTGCACAAAACAAAACAAGTTAGAGAACAGTTAAGCAACTCACAAGTTCGCTTTGTACTACGTGCGAAGTTGTGATTAAACCTGTACAGGCGAACTTAAAGGTGAGGCGAAGTTGGGAACAACTTCGCTTCAACTGTAAGTTCGTCAAAAAACTGTTAAGAAAATTGGTATAGGCGAAGTTGATGATAACTTCGCCTTATCACAACATCGCCACAGGCGAACTTGAGTTCAAGGCGAAGTTACGGATAACTTCGCCACAGGCGAAATTAATCTCCTGGCGAAGTTGTGGATAACTTCGCCTAAACCTTAACTTCGCCTGAATCTGAAACGGCGACTGTTCAGATTCAAAGGGATAGATCCGATGTTTTCACAACGATTTGACGATCCAGGAGTAGAGAACAGCTTATATTAATGGTTTTGAGACGAAAAGGTCGTCCATGAACACGTAATACACGGTTGAAAAACTAGGTTTTGAAGGTTCGACGACCCGAGGTCTCGAACCGGGTAAAACTATAACGAACGAGTAAGTTTGTGAATGATATTGACAACACATACCGTCAAAGAACACTAGAAACTGAAATCAAAGATCAAAAACGGAATGTAAACAAGATCGCCGGATAAGTTGGTTTAGATTATATGTTTGCCGGAATATTGAAATATATGTTACTGTTCCAGTTTTAAAAGCCTTATATAGGGCAGAGTTGGTTCAGGCGAAGTTACGCTTAACTTCGCCAAGGCGAAGTTAAGCACAACTTCGCCGAATTAAACAACTTCGCCCGAAATTTCAAAATCAGCCCTTTAAGTTTGAAGAATCTTGCACTTAACATTAGAAGTTTCCAAAAAGAGTTAAACAAATATGATCAAGACCCAGTAACCAACGATAAATTAATATAACTACAAAAATAGAAAAACTTATAAAAATTTAACGAAATAAGGGATCAAATTTCAGTCTAGTCAGGGACCACTACGTTTTAGACAAGATCCCAACAGGAATCATACTAACTACGTGACTGTCACTTGGATCCGTGTTTAGCTGTATTATGACATAAAGAAACAGGTTGTAAGCATGTAAATAACTTAAATGGTTTTCATCGTTTCTGTGATACGGATTAAGGTTCAGTTAAGCTCAAAATTTTAAGTAGGCAACAACTCAAAGATAATGATGTCTTCTATCTATTCTCAAAGCGTATTTGGCTATACCCAAGTCACCCCGAATTGACTTCGACACATAGTGTCTGATTAACTTGTATATACTCGTTGTCTGTTTCCCGTTCTCTTCCTACTCCAGAATTGAGAAGTCTTGAATGTTACTATGTCTCATAAGTACTAAAAATATACATGTTTTTTTTTTTTTTTTTTTTAAACCAAACATTCTTATTGACTTCGGAGTACTAAACCACTGCAAGTCCCGAATCTGGATCACTGCAGTGTCTTGAAATGCTTTCTTCACGGGAATCAGAACACTCACGGGCTCGTGTATGACTGGGTAGTCGCTTTTCTGCCTATCATTCGAAAAGATATGTATGAAGACATACAAAACTCTTAAGGAGTTTCCACGTAAATTCGAGTAGTTTAAGTTAGTATCACATACACTTTTACGCACCATAAAAATTACCATGACATACAATGACTGTTCTAAAGCCTTTTAAGCCTAATAACTTCACTAGTTAAGCACACACAATCAGTATATATATCATTTTCCAAGGTTGGATCAATTTTCTGTTAAACACAGCAAAGAACTTCTTACGAAGTATTAGACTTGAAAAGTAATTTCATTTCCCTCAAAAATTTTGATTTCAATCGCCCCGATCACGTCAAAGTCGTCAGGTCAACGGCAATCCTGAAGATCCAATGGATCAACTGGACCGACCACATACAAGTATGTGTCCATCTTACTAAGAATGACCGACTAATTTTCAGCAACTGAAAGAACACATGTCATAACTGCCCCGGTCACTTTCAGTCTTCCGGTTAATGGCTATCCTCATTCTCTAAGTCGAAACGAGGACCAAAGCATATCCGAGGATATGTCCATCAAACTGAGGTAACCGACTAATTTTAAGCAATAATGACACACATTTTTTTTTTTTTTTTTTTTTTTAAACCCAAAGGCATGGTTACTCGGGATTGATCATCCCGTTCAGCTCAATTAGGTTTTGAAATCTGGATTTATCAAACGCTTTTGTAAACAAGTCAGCAAAATTTTCAAGTGTATCAACATTTTCGATCTTGATCAGTTTCTTCTCAGCACAATCCCGTATGAAGTGATGACGAATGTCAATATGCTTAGTTTTACTGTGTTTCACGGGATTGTTAATTACTGAGATGGCGGCAGTGTTATCAATTAAAATAGGAGTGAGTAAGAAATTCAGACCATAGTCGCGTAATTGTTGCTGAATCCACAAAACCTGAGAGCAGCAGTTGGATGCTGCCATGTATTCAGCTTCGCATGTTGAAATTGCAACTGATGTCTGTTTCTTGCACTGCCAGGAAACTAATCTTCCTCCAAGAAACTGACAGCCTCCTGTTGTTGACTTCCGACTCTGATTGCATCCCCCATAATCAGAATCTGTATATGCCACCAGTTCAACGTCTCCTCCCTCTGGGTACCACAACCCTAGTTTCGGCTTGCCTCTGAGATACCGCAAAATCCTCTTCACACCTTTCATGTGAGATTCCTTTGGGTTTGCCTGAAAACGAGCACAAAGACAAACAGCAAACATTATATCAGGCCTAGAAGCAGTTAAATACATTAAAGAACCTATTATCGCCCGATACAGAGTTGGGTCCACATTTGCGTCACCATCTGATTCAGCACCCAATTTGTGATTGACGCAGATTGGAGTGTCATATGGAGAACTGTCCTCCATCTTGAATCTCTTCAGCACATCATGAACGTACTTCGTTTGATGAATGAACATCCCGTCCTTCTTTTGATCAACCTGCAATCCTAGAAAGAAAGTTAGTTCACCCATAGCACTCATCTCGAATCGTTTCTTCATGACAGCCTCAAAATCCTGACACATGGATACTCTTGATGCAGCAAAAATGATATCATCCACGTAGACTTTAACCAGTAGGAAGTCACATCCTTCTCTCTTCACAAACAACGTACTGTCAATCAATCCCCTTTCAAAACCATTTTCCAGCAAGTAGTCCGATAACGTTGAATACCAGGCACGAGGTGCCTGATGTAACCCATACAACGCCTTGCTCAACCTGTATACGTGATCAGGAAAGTCTGGGTCAGGAAAACCCGGAGGTTGCTCAACATACACAACCTCATCAACTTTCCCGTTTAGAAACGCGCTCTTCACATCCAACTGAAATACCCTCATCTTTTTAAATGCAGCAAACGCCAAAAACAATCGAATCGCTTCTAACCGGGCGACAGGAGCAAACACCTCATTGTAATCAATACCCTCTTGCTGATTAAAACCTTTAACAACCAGCCTCGCCTTATTTCTTACGATAATTCCCTTATCATCTCTCTTACACTTGAACACCCATTTTGTGCCTATAGCATGCACATTCTTTGGTTTTTCAACCAAAGTCCAAACTTCCATTTTCTTGAACTGAGCCAACTCTTCTTGCATGGCTTCGACCCACGAGCTGTCCTTTAAAGCCATTTGATAGTTCTTTGGTTCAATTTGGCTTATAAAGCAGGAGTACAAACATTCGTTCATTATACCCGTTTCTTTAATGCTTGTATAAACACATGTGTGCTCATTAAAGCTACTTCTGGTTTGAACACTGGAGGACACATCACCTATAATATTCTCCAATGGGTGATCTTTGTTAATTCTCGTGGTCGGAACAGCACCAACATGCAAATTATCTTCCAAATTTGAAGAGATCTCATCTATAGTTGTTTCTGGCTGAGAGTGAAAAGGATTAATAAACTCTTCTTCAGTTGAGGCCGCAGGGATATTGATAGGATTTGATGTGGAAGGTTGAGATTTCTCAAACATCTGATGTTGCAATAGATTCTCTTCCTCATCAAGTATCATCTTCGTCACAGCTCTTTTGTCTTCTTCAGAAATTTCCAAATCAGGTACGTTAAACGACTTAAAAAGTTTAACATAGTCGAAAAGCTCAGCAGGTCCATTGCTTGGTTTTGGCGGTTGGTAACTAGTAATGTCGGTGTTACAAACCACCTCCACCTTGCAAGTCGACGTATTGAAGACCCGTCTGTTGGGAGTCCCAACAACATAACCGACTAGGATTCCCTCATCGGCTACTTCTCCAAATTTCGAATTAGTCTTCAAAATCGAACAAGGAGACCCAAATGGTTCAAGACCGCACAAGTTGGGCTTCCTTCCGTGCATAAGCTCGTAACAAGTTTTTCCAAGTCTCTTAACGGTTAACACCCTATTCAGAACATAGCAGGCTGTAGCAACTGCTTCAGCCCAGAACATCACAGGAAGCTTCGAGTCTGCCAGCATAGTTCTGGCTCCTTCAATTAACGTTCGGTTCTTCCTTTCAGCCACTCCATTCTGTTGTGGAGTATACGGAGCGCTGTATTGATGTTCAATTCCCTTCTGAAGACAGAAGATTTCCATTTCAAAGTTCTTGAACTCTGTCCCATTGTCACTTCTGATGAATTTAACTGATTTACTCATGACGTTCTCAACTTTTGTAATTAGATTCTTCACCATTTGAGCCGTCTCATCTTTCGTTTTCAGAAAATATACCCACGAATATCGCGAGTAGTCATCAGTGATCACCAAGCAGTATGAGGTACCTCCTAGACTTTGTACATTCACGGGACCGAAGAGATCCATATGAAGTAGTTCTAGAGTACCGGCAATAGAATTAATCTTCTTGGTGAGATGGGATTTCTTGTGTTGCTTTCCCTTCTTGCATGCTATACATTTGTCTTCAAAGTTAAAACTTTTTAAGGGAACGCCCATCACAATCCCATTCTTGACAATGAAGTTCATCTTCCGAAGATGAATATGTCCCATTCTCCTGTGCCATAATTCTGATTCTGATTCGCTTGCTTTTGTCATTAAACAAGATTCTCCGGTGGCCATTTCAGTAGACCTCATGTCCATCACATATGTATTTGTTTCACGTGGAGCTTTCATTACTATCCATTCGTCTGGTATCTGAAAACCAGGCTTCAATACTATCGCTTCATTCTTCGTGAAATGGACAGTGTAATCTTTATCACAAATCTGCGACACACTCAGCAGATTGTGCTTTAATTCCTCCACAAAGTTTACATTCTTAAGTGTCATTCTCCCATTCGACACAGTTCCTCTACCGGTAATCCTTCCACCGCTCTCACCAGCAAAACTAACTCTTGCTCCCTGAACAGGTTTTAAATCTTGCAACAAGTGTTTGTTGCCTGTCATGTGCCGGGAACAGCCGCTATCTACAATCCAAAGATTGTTGGCAGCCCTGTTCAACTGTTCCTGCACAATAAAACAAAGAGTTAGAATCTTGGGACCCAAGACCAATTGGTCTTGGATCGATACGTCCCGTACCCTGGCTTTCTCAAGTTAGCATCAGGATAATTTCTGTAAGTCTTGTTAGGGAATCTCCCTGCAGATTGAGTGTAATGCCTTCCAAACCTTTGAGAATTGAAAGTGTTATATCTTGTGGTTTGGTTGTAAAACTGAGGTTTGTTTTTATGAAAACTTGACTTCGTCACATTTTGGCATTTTTTAAAGTTTTCATTTTTAGCAGTAACAAAATGACGCTTATACTCAGTTTTATTTGGCTTCACACCTCTGAATCCCGGCTTCAAAGGGCAATCTGCAACTAGATGTCCTAACTTGTTACATCTAAAGCAACATCGACTCTCCATTTTCTTGTCAAATGTTGGTTTGGATGTTGAGGCAGTGTTACCAGCCGTTCGTCTCACATAAGGTGGGACGTACAGATTGAGTGAAGAACTCTTTTTAGAAACTTTATTTTTATCTCCATCGGTGGGTAACCCTACCTTCTCTTTTGTCTGACCAGATTCGGACAACTTATCCGAATCCGATGAGACTGGACTCGAAACAGAAATATTCACATTAGAAACAGGCGAACTTGTTTCGCCACAGCTAACACTTGGTTTTACACTTGTAATCTTGATTGGAGTTGTCTGAGGAACTTCGAAATCAACAGATTTCTGAACACTCGGATTATAGGTATAGTTGTGGTTAAAGGGTGGTGGAACTTCGTGATATCCGATTCCTCCCCTCTTTGCAGAGGTACCTTGATCACTCACGAGGTGATCAAGGATGGCCGAGGAATTCCTGAACTGCTCAAGTTTGCGGTTCAGTTCCACCACCTTCACCTGGTGGTCAGCAATCTGTTTATCCCGATCAGCAATGACTTTAGTTTTTTCTTCTAAAACTTCATAACTAAGATCAATTATTTCAATTTTCTCAGCAAGTTTAGTTTTTAGGCTTTGAATGTCTTTTTCACATGCTTTTATTTTAATTTTATAACTTGTTTCTCTTGCTTTCGTAAAATGGTGATCTTCTTTAATAGTTTTAAAATCAGCATCTAAACGGACGTACTGATCAGTTATCGTAGTGAGTTGCTCAGACAAATTCTCACAACTAGTACAAATATTCTTAGTACTTACCTCGGAGCGATTATCCTTGTCATCTGCCATGAAAGCGGTTTCTTCTTCATTAGCTTTCTCATTTCCATCAACCTTCTCACATTCTTCAACTTCAGACTCAGCCATGTTCCCTTGCTCACCAGAACCACTTGAATGCAGGTTCTAGTTGTACTCACCTGCCTCTCTGGTCAACATGGCATTAATCTCTCTATTAACTCCAGAGTGTTGTGTAGGCCGACCTTGTCCTCGCTCAACCCTCTCATTTCTGCATTCCTTGGCAAAGTGCCCGTACTGTTGACAATTATAGCACCTTACCTTGGATTTGTCGAACCCGGGCCTACCACCAACAAACTTTCTCCCAGTTTTGTTCATAAACCGTTTTACACGCCTCACAATCATTGCCATTTGCCATTGCAAATCCATCTCCTCCAGATCATCAGCATCGATCTGGTCGTAGTCCTCATCCAGTACAGCAGGGTCCACAATCTTCCCCTGGATGTAGTTTTCGTAGGAAGCAATAAATGATGCATAGACTGCAAACTGCTCTTCAGCAGATTTTACACTCATAGGCATCTTGGAATAATTATTGCTTGAGGCATTTGCAGAAAAACCACTTGAGGATGCTTGAGGCTTTGAAGTACTTGATCCTCCAGCAACGAAACAGACATCACCGTTCATGTTCACAGAAACGTTTCCTTCATGAGAAGAGTCAGGACCTGACTCCCCTTTCGAGTAAAAAGCAGCAGATTCAGGCCTCGAACTTGAGCCTGAGTTAACCTTTGCACCATACATACCAGGGTCTTGTATCTGATCTGTTGGTGTTTCTTTTCTAACCATATTAAGCTCATAAGTTCTGAGCTTGTTTACTGCTGTTTCCAGATCATAATTTGGAAAGTCTCTGTCTTCCCTCATAAGAACGGTGTACATTTCCCACTTCGGTGGGAGAGCATCGAGAAGCTTTTCAACGATCTCTTCTTCTCGGTACCCAATCGAATAATTGCTAAGCTCTGTCATTAGATGATAGTATCTGGTGATAATATCATCCAGTGATTCGTTCTTCAAAAATTTGAAGACGGAGAACTGGGTCTTTAAGAGTTTGATCTTTGATGCACGGATACCCACATTCCCCTCGAATCTATTTTCAAGAGCATCCCAAAGCTCTCTCGCAGAAGTGTACTTTCGGAACGTATGGAGAACCTCTTGAGGAAGTGCCATTGTTATCGCAGCATGGGCCTTGCTTTCGGCCTCGTACATTTTCTTTTCTTCGTCCTCCATTTTGCTGTACTTCTTAACCACGTCACGGCCTTCGTATTGCATAGTTGGAGGGATATATCCATCCTGGATGCACACCCACATTTTGGCATCCTGGTATTTAATGTATTGGATGAATCTATCCTTCCATGCCACGAAGTCAGTTCCTTTCATCATCCTCGGGGCCTTAGTGGCTGACCCCGCTTCTACTTCCATCTTGACCAAATCGGAGATGTTAATTGACGACATCCTTGCGAAAACCTGAAAAACCTGAAAATACAAAAAAAATATTAAAACAGCTCAGTAGGCGAAGTTAAGAGTAACTTCGCTTGAAAGTTAACTTCGCTGAAAAGAGAACTTCGCTGGGTCTTAAATTCGCTTGACTTGGCGAAGTTAAAAATAACTTCGCTTAGAATGAGCGAACTTAGGAGGTAAGCGAACTTGGGTGGAAAGCGAAGTTGCGGATAACTTCGCTAAGGCGAACTTATGAGGTAAGCGAAGTTGTGGTTAACTTCGCTAAACCTTATATCTTCGCCGAAAACCCTAATTCCAGTGACGGCAACTTCGCCTGAAGAATGGTAACTTCGCCCGAAGAACGGTAACTTCGCCCGATGAACAAGGAAACTGTTCAGATCTGCGTTCGTCAATCCAGCAGTTTCCGATCAATGCAATGGCTTGAAAATGACTGTCAAGCACGAGCAAAACACAATCCCAACAAAAACACGTCCCGCGAATAGGTCAAACGAGACGTTTTCTACACCCGCGTGAAATCCCGAACCTCACAATCGAGCCGATGGCTCTGATACCAATTGTAGGCTCCTGGACGGATCGTACACGGGATGTCGCTAACAACGCAGGTGCGGAATCCCTGCGTAGGTAGATACGAGTGTAGAGTATGTAGAGATCGAACACGCAAGCAATAAACCAAACACGTTATATTGATAACGAACACGTGACCCGAGGTCACTATTACAGACAATGACACGTAACACACGAAGTGAACAACTGAAACGAAACCCTAAACAACCAACATCAACTGTTTCGGCTGAAACAGTATATAAACATGACAACTTCGCCACAGGCGAAGTTGTCAATAACTTCGCTGATTCAACAAGTTCGCCATAGCGAACTTGTTGACAACTTCGCGTATTACAAATATAAACATAATCAAAACATAATTGCATTACAGACTCGATTACAAATGCTAGACTATGAACTACTGACACACATGTACCAACAAATACAATGATTTCTAAGTGAACGAGCTGTGATAGAGAGAATGCTGGTGTGTGTGTATACAATGTCCTCCTAACTGATCATAATCTCAATTTAAATAGGAAAAGAATAACAAATATCCCTAATTTTAGCCTAGAATCAAGCCTTTCCATAATTAGAGCTGTTTCCTTCATTGTCCAGGCGTTTTCTTAACTTGATAGCGAGATTATAGGTTAGACTTGGTAACTAGCCGTTATACCTGCCAAAAATATTAAGATAACAAAGGAAAATCGTTAATAAATAATAAGTACTGAGGATCATTGATCCTGACAGGATCTGCAACATATTCTAAGGATAATTGATCCATATTATACGCCATGATAATATATCCACAGTGTCAAATTTCCGTGCACTAACAATTGCCCCAAAATGGCGGTTGTGATAAGATAACAACTGTCATTTTGCCTTTGAAATCAAACTTCCTGCAAAACAGATGAGATTTGACAAGCTGGATATAACTGTCATCATGGAGTTTCATTGGGAACTTCCCTTCCGGCTGTATATCCTTTTACCATAAGTATTGATCCTTTTGTGATCCTCGTAATTGAATTTAGGGTACCTGATGCAAATAACTTATGATATTAACTGGGATTAAACCCAACAAACTGGGGACAAGCCCAAATAAACTAGGTACAAGCCTGTGTAACTGGGGACAAGCCCAAAACTGGGGACCGGCCCAAAGATACGGATGTTAACTGGGGACTCGCCCAAACCGGGATTTAGCCCAAACGTGAGATAACTTGAAAACGTTATAAATCGGTGGTATGGTACGTCTAACATAAATCGTAGGATCCTCCATATAGCTGAAGACAACGAAATTGTCAGCCACTAAGCGTGTACTGGTCCCGCTGCCCCGGACTATACGTTGGATAGCGTGCGCTCTAGGCGAAAGTGTAGAAACTCTAATTTATAAGAAAGGTGAAAACCTTTAAACCTTAGGGTATATGACCATCAGGGGTCATATCCAACCGTGGGCTAGGCCAAGGGAAATAGTAAAGTACCTTAAATGTAAAGGAGAGGTGGCCAACCTCTTAGACATTGAACCTCTTATTTAAATCTGCATTGTTATTTATAACTTGGAAAAAGACAAACGTTAAAAATATATTATCCTTAAATTAATTATAATCTGAATTGAATAAGTAATCGGATTGATATTACCAATTTCAGGATCCTTGATCCTTCTGAGGATACTTGATCCTGATTAGAAAAAGTATTTCTTGAAATGAATAGCATTCCATGCTCTAGGTAACCTGTCACCTTCCACAGTCAGCAGATGATATGTCCCCTTTCCGGCTTCCGACTTGATCAAGTAGGGGCATTCCCACTTGGGTGCTAGCTTTCCATCTGCTGGATTAGTTGTGTTTTGGAAATCTTTCCTCAAAACTAGATCTCCTTCTTGAAATATTCGAATCTTGATATTCTTGTTGTATGCCCCAGCTACCCTTTGTTGATATGCCGCCATTCTGATCTTAGCTAGGTCTTTGAGCTCATCAACAGTATCCAGATCTTGGAGAAGGATTTCATTGTTGGTGTGAGGATCACGGATGCTTGTTCTGGCAGTAGGAACCACCATCTCCGTAGGGATTACAGCTTCTGAGCCAAACACTAATGAGAATGGTGTTTGACCTGTTGCATTCTTTGGTGTTGTTCTATCAGCCCAATGAACATATGGTAGCTCTTCGGCCCACTTGCCTTTCTTGGATCCTATTTTCTTCTTCAAGTTGTTGATAATAATCTTGTTTCTTGATTCTGCTTGACCATTAGCTTGAGGATGAATTGGTGTGGAGGTAATCATCTTAATGCCCCAACTGTCACAAAAGTTAGTGGTTCTTTTCCCGATAAACTGGGAACCATTGTCACAAATAATTTTTGAAGGAATACCATCTAGTAATAATATTGCTTTTAATGAAGGATATCACATCTTTTTCGCGGACTTGAACAAAAGCTTCTGCTTCTATCCACTTTGAAAAGTAATCAGTCATTGCAAGCATGAATACTTTTCCTCCCGCGCTGTAGGTAGCTTGTCTACGATATCCATGCCCCACTTCATGAAAGGCCATGATAAGGATATAGGATACATAGGCTCTGGCTGGCTGATGCAGAATATTGCCATGTCTTTGACATGAGTCACACTTCTTTGAGTACTCCATTGCGTCTCTCTTCATGGTAGGCCAGAAGTATACTGTTCTCAGAATCCTAGAGAATAGGGCTCTACCTCCAGTTTGATTACCGCAATCTCCTTCGTGAAAGTCTTTGAGCGCCTCTTGAATTTCAGGATCTTTGATACATCTCAAGTATGGACCTGCAAGAGATTTTCTATACAAAGTATTATTTAATAAAATGTATTGTGATACCTTAATTTTGAAGGATTTAGGTTTCTTTGTGGCTGGAATCTCTCCATTTTGAATGAACTTCTTGATCGGGAGGATCCAAGATCCTTGATTATTTGAGGATAATGGATCCCAAGGCACAATCTCTTTTTCTGTTGTTATCTCCCCAACATCTTGTTCTCCTATTGCTGGTGAGAGTATATGGATGATGGGGATCTTCGTATCTTCTGGAATCTTCAATGATGAAGCTAAATTTGCTAAAGCATCTGCCCCAACATTCTCTTCTCTTGGTACATGTATAATACTAAAAGAATCGAAGAACTTTGATAGTTCCTTCACAACATCTAGATATTTGATTAGTTTTTCACCTTTAACAGCATATGAGCCATTAAAGTGGTTAGTCATCAATAACGAATCTACATATACTTGAAGATACCTGATCCTCATGTGTTTGGCTAATTGCAAACCTACGATCAGAGCTTCGTATTCCGCTTCATTATTGGTGGCTTGGAATGCACACGCAATGGACTGGGGTATTATGCCCCCCTGTGGCGATTTCAGTAGGATACCCAATCCTGTTCCAATTACGTTGGATGCTCCATGTGTAAAGAGGATCCAAGGATCCTTGGCTTCTTCCAGTTGTTGAACCTCCAAATCAGCTTCCTCTTGTATGTCACTACTGAAATCAGCCACAAAGTCTACAAGTGCTTGTGACTTAATGGATGTTCTGGGCTCATACTGAATATCATATGCACTTAATTTCACAGTCCATTTGGCCCTCCTTTCTGACAATTCTGGTTTTCTAAGCACATTCTTAACAGGATAATTAGTTCTTAAAATAATAGTATGTGTTTCAAAATAGTGTCTCAACTTGGTTGAGGCCATAATTATAGCAAGAATTAATTTTTCAAGGTGAAAATACATGACCTCTGCATATAACAGACTTTTACTTACATAATATACCGGGTGCTGTTGTCCTTCATGATCCTTGGCCAGAACAACACTGATTGCATTACCTGACACAGCTAAGTACAGGGACAGCGGCTCACCATCTGTTGGCTTCATCAAAGCAGGCGCTAAGGATTGATAATCCTTAAGAGCCTTTAGTGCATCTTCGTGCCTTTGATTCCATTCGAACTTTTCATTTTTTCTCAAGATATCATAGAAGTCTTTGCACTTCTCTGATGATTTAGGAAATGAATATGTTGAGAGCAGCTATTCTTCCCGTGAGTCTTTGGACATCTTTAGCATTCACAGGAGACTTTAAATTAATGATGGCTTCTATCTGCTCGGGCTCGCTTCTATTCCCCTTTTGGTCACCATGTATCATAGAAACTTTCCAGCCTTAACACCAAAATGGCATTTTGGCGGGTTCAGTTTCATGTTATATTGGTCAAGGATATTGAATGCTTCTTCAATATCTCTAAGGTGATCCTCAGCCCTCTTCGATTTCACTACCACGTCATCTATGTAGACTTCTGATGTATATAAAAATATACATCTTTTTAGCATCAAATAATCTCTAAAAACTGCAACTTCTATCATATAATATAGTTAAAACAACTACTTATCATGTTAAAATGTATTTTCAGGTGAATCCAAGCCCCAAACAAAGAAACAAGCGAAAAGACGAATAAAAACAGAAGAAAACACAAGAAAACGAAGAAACACGCCCCCATGCTTCTAACATAAGAAAAGACAAAATCTGGAAGCAAAAGCACGGGGCCGTGCTTATCAAGCACGGGGCCGTGGACTAGAATACAGAAAAGACAAAAAGAAATGAGCACATGTCACTAAAAAAAGCACGGGGCCGTGGACGAGAATACAGAAAAGACAAAAAGAATTGAGCACATGTCACTAAAAAACACGGGACCGTGCCTACCAACCACGGGGCCGTTTCCACCTCACACAAAAGACAAAACAAATCTGGCACATGTCATAAAGAAACACGGGGACGTGCTCATCATGCACGGGGCCGTGCCTCACCATCCAGATTGCCTATAAATAGTGGCTCATGTTGCATTCATTAAGTGTGCCTTGAAAATATTTCTATCCGATTCTCTATTATAAAAACACACACTAACACTCACATAGAAGGTTTAGTGAAGAGTTTGAAGGTTTGGAGGTCATCACCATCAACCATCATCATCAACCATCATCAACATCATTAAGAAGGAAGATTCATCTACATTTGGTTAGATCATTCCAAGTTTAATTAAGTATTTGTTATCATCATTCATCTTAATGTTTATCATCATGCTCATTTTGAGCTAAACTCCTTTTACCATCTAAAATCTATGAAGATGCTTTGTTTTACTTGATGATTATATAAAACATGTGATTTAGTTTGGTAAAGTACATGGCTATCTTACAATTATATTTTGATGAGAAATGTTTCACCATCTTAAAATACTAATTCAAAGTTGGTGATTGTCAATTATAATGGCAATCATTCATGATCGATTCATGTTCTTGAAAGATATGTACGTTCCCTGGACGGATCACACGAGATATCGCGTTCTACTCAGGTGCGGAATCCCTGCGTAGATCGTTACGAGTGTAGAAAGCAAATCAAACAAACACGATACGATAAACGAACACGTTATATTGATAACCGAACACGTGATACGATATCACTATTACAGACTCGTTAACCAAAACAGCTAACAACTATCACACGATTCACTGAACAACTCGTTACTAAACAATCCGTATCCTATATATAAATACACGACAACTTCGCCTGATATGTTCAGGCGAAGTTGTCCATAACTTCGCTTGTTCAACAAGTTCGCCTAGGCGAACTTGTTAACAACTTCGCTTTAAACAAAAACATAAATAACAATACAGACTCGATTACAGACACTAGACTATGAACTACTGACATTTATGCACCAACAGACTCCCCCTTGGCAGTAGCTTCATATCTCGATCTTTAAGCTCTTGTCTTGTAATCCTGTATCTTCACGCATGCACTCCTTCTCTAACACATACCGTGACTACTCGCTGATATTTCCTTGCTTCGTCCTTCCAAGCAGGAATATAGAATATCTTCTTTTCATTCAACACTTGCAGATCAGCTTTCGATAAGTTAACAAGATGCATCGGATCATACATCCTCAGCACTTCTTGTTCGTCTTCGTCTTCCATCACGGCTTCAGCAGTCTGGCAATCAACATACCACCATTTAAGATTCTTCAACACATCTTGAGGCATAGTCTTCATTGGAACCTCCTTAATGCATCGAATCGGTTTGTACTTCATCACCATCCATGGCTTGCCATCTGCTCTCATTCCCCTTTCTGTATCTTCCACGAGCTTTCCCTTCTGTGGCTTTAATAAATCAAACTTCTTCTCTTTTATGCTTTCTTTCCACACGATCTTCCCAATAACTCTTGCCATGTTGTCGTCACTTCTATTAATCAGGCCCAACCTAGCCAAATCCTTCACCTCACATTCCGGCAATGTATTGAGAGATCTCAAGGTTCTCTTGAAGTACTGAATACCATCAAAACGCTTCACCACAAACAACTTTATCTGTTCATCATATATCCAACAGATAATTCCCTTCTTCGACTCAGCATAGCCTTTGATGTTATAACTCTTCTTGAACATGGTTGGAACAGCAGGCTTCTTGGTCTTAATAAACCAATGAGCACAGCCTTCCTTCCACCTAGGCTGCTCCTCCCACTCAGTCTCATCGTTTTCCATCTCAGTACCCATATTGGCTTTTTCCACATCTGGGATCTCGTGTTCAACATTTTCTTCTACTATCTCACCCTCTTCAATCTCATCTTCAATCACAATTTGTGCGCCAATCTTCTCAATCTCCTCAAACGGCAGCACATCATCATCAAACACATCATCATCCTCTAGCATATCATCATCTAATTCTCTCAACGCATCAATCACATCATCTTCATCATCAACCATCACCACCTCATCACCACCAACTGCACCTGCAGACTCCCCCTGAGCTGTGGAAGTCCCAAGAACTTGAGTAGTTCTTGGCAACTCACCACCTGCAACTTTCGGTGCATTGGGATCATCGTCTCTGTCGTTTCTCTTCTTCGCCCTTAACTCGTCGCCTCTACAGCCTGTCTCCCCCTGAGATGCCAAGAACTCCTTCATAGCATCTATAATACGCCCATGTTCAACCAGGAGGGACGACTGTAGTTGATTCTCTGCTACAAGGCGTTGAATAGCCTGGGTCTGGATAAAGTTTATCCTCGATTGCTCTGCCACGACCCGCTCAAGTGCAGCTATTCTCTCCGAGTCTGAGAGGGTTGCATCGAAATCAAACCTCATGTTAGATGTGTCTTGAGTATACTGAGGAGGGATCTCGAATGTAACCGGGACTTCAGAAGCAGTTGTGGACGTAACCGCAGGTGGTATCGTGACCGACAACCCTGCAGTTGCGACGACCGTCGACTCTACAAACCGTGCCACCACCTCTGAAGGAGTAAGCATTGGAGGTGGTAACGACACAATCTCCGGAGTCGTCGTCTGTAGTGTGATGGATGGGATGCCAACAGCTGATGTAGCCACCACGGGAACATCCGCGGCGCTTGTAACCTGTACAGAAGTAGGAACAATCGACATACCTGACAGTGCGGATGGAGCGAAACGTACAATCCTTGAAGTCTCTCCAGCTCCCATACCTGCACCTGTCCTCTCCCGTCTCGAACGTCTAATCAACTTGTGAATGTCCTCTTCCTCTTCTTCTGACTCACTATCAGCAATTGTCCTCTTTCTCTTTCCTAACGTCCTCTCCCGTCTCACCATCATCCTTCTCGCCTCATCCATAACCTCATCAAGATCTGAGTCAGCCACCGTCGTAGCTGCTCTAGTAACAATCACTTCCCGAACCTGTGCAGCAGAAACCTGCACTTCTTCTTGTGGATCAAAACGATCCATGTCGAAGAATCCTTGGCCGCCAAATGCAGCATCAAGGTCTACATCCTCCTCAGCCGATACAACAGGCACAGTAGGTACATCTCGAGTTGCTCCTTCCTGTTGTGGTTGAGGGTCTCTGAACTCGTCCCCCCGAGCTGGCACATACCCCGGGTTTATTAAGAACCCAAAGAGTGGAGTATGCCTTGGACGCAGTTCAGGCTTGCTCCTCGCACTGGATGTGCGACATTGAGCAAAGATACGTTTGCTCACACTCTCCACGTATCTTATCGGGCGTCGTTGAGGCAAATTCGGAGCCACATGGTTCAAGATCATCTGGATGAATCTTGGATACATTATGAACCGCTCCCGAGCTATCGCCCTCCTCTGTCTGTCGATCTCGTAAAAGACTATCTGACTAAAGCTATAACGTTTGTTATAAGTCAGAGCAGTCATTGCTGACTGCATGGTCGCACCCATACCGTCAGTGCCCGCCTTCCTCCCAGACATGCATACTATCATAACGTGCATGAGGAAGTGCCACTGATCGAGCAGGAACCCCTTCCGTCTCTGGGTATCGCCCAATGGACCAGAATAGCCCATTCGCAGAAACGCTCCATCACGAAACGGAGCCACAAAGTCAGTCGGGTCGTCCCGAGTCTCCTCTCCAAAGCGTAACGCCACCCGAATTTGTTCAGATGAGAACTGAACTTCTTGATTATTTACTGTTGCTCTCATGACCGGGGGCTCAACACGACAATCATACTCCACCGTCTGCCAGAAATCCTCGATATTGGGTAAGGATATCGGCAGAGTCGTCGTGATTGCGTGAAATATCCTCGAGCGAATGAGGAAAGAAATGATCTCACGGTAGTCTTCTACTCTGCTCGCTTCCGGGTCTAAGGTAATGTACATATTGTGACCCGGGAAGAATTGCCTCTGATTGTCTCCTCCGTCATCGCCTCCAGCACCTCCAGCACCGGAAACAGCAGCCATATCTACAACAAACGAACCAAGTTAGATAAACATTAAGACATAACACAAGTTCGCTTGTTACCATGAGCGAAGTTGTGATAAAAACTGTATAGGCGAAGTTAAAGTTGAGGCGAAGTTGGGAACAACTTCGCTTCATCTTAAAGTTCGTCTAATAATTGTTAAGTTAAAAGGATCCAGGCGAAGTTAAAGTTGGGGCGAAGTTGGGAACAACTTCGCTTCATCTTTAAGTTCGCCTCACCACAACATCGCCTCAGGCGAATTTAAGCTTCAGGCGAAGTTGAGCATCAGGCGAAGTTACGGATAACTTCGCCTAAACCTTAAGTTCGCCTGAATACGAATCGGCGACAGTGAGTTTGATTCAAACTCGAAAATCCGATGTTTCGATTAATTTTGACGATTGAGGAGGCTAAAACACATGATATTAATGATAACTAAACGACCAGGTTGTACATGACCACGTGAAAACAAGTTTTGAAATCGGGTTTAAGGATCGGTCGTCCGAGGTTATTACCCAGTTGTCGAAACAACCTTAGATTAACATCAATGAACGGATAATACGATGTAATAACCCAACCAACCTTTAAATCGGTTTGAGAACGAAGAAAGAAAACAAGTATGGATCTGTATATAAGTTCGCTGTGAAAACGGAGGATATAAGTTCGCTGAGTTGAGAATAATGAACTGTTTGACTCTTGAAAATCCTTATATAGGGGCGAAGTTATACAGGCGAAGTTACAGATAACTTCGCCTAGGCGAAGTTATCCACAACTTCGCCTGTTCAACAACATCGCCTATATTTACAAAATTTAACCTTATAATTTTAACATTTTTTCAATCAAGTTATAAAACTTTCCTTTAAGAACTAAATGACACGATCAAGTCCAAGTAACCTGTTATAAAAAAAATAAATACAACTACATAAAAAGAAAACTTTAAACAATTTAAGTATAAGGGATCAAATTTCAGTCTCGATAGGGACTGCTACGTTTTAGAAAAGATCCGAACAGGAATCATACTAAGTATGTGACTGTCACATAGATCCGTGTTTAGCTGTATTATGACATAAGGAAACAGGTTGTAAGCAGGTAAATAACTTAAGATGGTTTTCATCGTTTCTGTGATACGAGTTAGGTTCAATTATGCCTCAAAATTTAAGTGGGCAACAACTCAGAAATATTGATGCCTCCTATCTATCCTCAAAGCGTATTTGGCTTTCCCCAAGTCACCCGAATTGACCTCGACCCATAGTGTCTGATTAAGTTTGTAATTACTCTTCATCTGCTTCCCGTTCTCCTTTTTACTCTATGATTGAGAAGTCTTGACATTTTCAGCTATAGAATGTTTCATTAACTCAATTTTTTTTTTTTTTAATAACTCACAAATTTACATAGACTTCAGAGTAGTAAACCAACTGCAAGTCCCGAATCTGGATCACTGCAGTTTCTTGAAACGCTATCTTCACGGGAATCAGAACACACATGGGCTCGTGTATGACTGGGTAATCGCTTTTCTGCCTATCATTCGGAAAGATATATATGAAGACATGCAAAACTCTTAAGGAGTTTCCACGTAAAATCAAGTAGATTTAGTTTGTATCACGTCTACTTTTACGCACCATAAAAAGTAACCATGACATACAATGACTGTCCTAAAGCCTTTTAAGCCTAATAACTTCACTAGTTAAGCACACAAAGTTAGTATATCTATCATTTTCCAAGGTTGGATTAATTTTCTGTTTAACATAGCAAACGTACTTCTTACGAAGTAGTAGACTTGAAAAATAATTTCATTTCCCAATAAAAATTTTAACATTTATCGCCCCGATCAAATCAAGTCTTCAGGTGAACGGCTATCCCGAAGATCCAATGGATCAGCTGGACCGACCACATACTAGTATATGTCCTTCTAACTAAGTATGATCGACTAATTTTAAGCGAAAAAATGAAAATTCATCATAAACCGCCACGGTCACTTTCAGTCATCTGGTTAATGGCTATCCTCAAAATCTACAAGTAGAAAATGAGGACCAAAACATATCCGAAGACATGTCCTTCAAACTGTGGTAACCGACATACTTTAAGCGATAGTGATTTATTTATTTATTTATTTTTTTATTTTTTTTTATTAATATAACTTGAAAAACATGGTTACTCGGGATTGATCATCCCATTCAGCTCGATAAGGTTTTGAAATCTTGTTTTGTCAAATGCTTTAGTATAAAGATCAGCGAAATTATCAAGCGTATCCACCTTTTCAAGCAAAATCAGTTTCTTCTCAGCACAATCCCGTATAAAATGATGACGTATGTCAATATGTTTAGTTTTACTATGTTTCACGGGATTGTTAGTTACTGAGATAGCAGCTGTGTTATCAATGCAAATAGGTGTAAGTAAGAAATTCAGACCATAGTCGCGCAATTGTTGTTGAATCCAAAGAACCTGGGAGCAGCAGTTGGATGCTGCCATGTATTCTGCTTCACAGGTTGAAATTGCGACTGAAGTCTGCTTCTTGCATTGCCATGACACCAATCTGCCACCAAGAAACTGACATCCTCCAATTGTTGACTTCCGACTCTGATTGCACCCTCCATAATCAGAATCTGTGTAAGCGACTAGCTCCAAGTCTCCTCCTCTCGGGTACCACAACCCCAGCTTCGGTTTGCCCTTGAGATACCGCAAGATCCTCTTCACACCCTTCATGTGAGATTCCTTTGGGTTTGCCTGAAAACGAGCACAAAGACAAACAGCAAACATTATATCAGGCCTAGAAGCAGTTAAGTACATTAAAGAACCTATAATAGCCCGATATTGAGTTGGGTCCACATCTGCATCACCGTCTGACTCAGCACCCAATTTGTGATTGACGCAGATTGGAGTGTCGAATGGAGAGCTGTCCTCCATCTTGAATCGTTTGAGCACATCATGGACATACTTGGTCTGATGAATGAACATCCCATCCTTCTTCTGATCAACCTGCAATCCTAAAAAGAAAGTTAGTTCACCCATAGCACTCATTTCAAACCTTTTCTTCATGACGGCCTCAAACTCCTGACACACGGAGACTTTTGATGCAGCAAAGATAATGTCATCCACGTAGACTTGCACCAGCAGGAAGTCGCTTCCTTCTCTCTTTCACGTGGCCATTTCACGTGGCCTTATGCTTTTGTCATAAGGCATGATTCTGCCGTGGCCATTTCAGTTGATCTCATATCCATAGTGTACGTATTTCTTTCACGTGGAGCCTTCATCAAAATCCACTCCTCAGGTATCTGAAAACCTGGTTTCAACACAATCGCCTCGTTCTTTGTAAAATGAACGGTGTACTCCTTATCACAAATCTGCGACACACTTAGCAGATTGTATTTCAATTCTTCTACAAAGTTAACATTCTCCAATGTCATCTTTCCGTTCGACACTGTTCCCCTTCCAGTAATATTGCCTCCACTTTCTCCGGCAAAGCTTACTCTCCCTCCTTGAACAGGTTTCAAATCGTGTAACAAGTATTTGTTACCCGTCATGTGCCGGGAACAGCCGCTATCTACAACCCAAAGATTGTTGGCAGCCCTGTTCAACTGTTCCTGCACAATAAAGCAAAAGATTAGAATTTAGGGACCCAAGACCAATTGGTCTTGGATCTATACATCCCAAACTTTGGCTTTCCAAAGTTAGTATCTCGGTAATTCCTGTAAGTCCCATTAGGATATCTCATTGAAAGTTGATAGTGAGGCCTACCAAACCTTTGTGAATTGAAAGAATTATAGCTTGTGGTTTGGTTATTAGCAGTGTAAAACTGAGATTTGTTTCTATGAAAACCTGAATTAGTCACATTGTTGAATTTTGAACAGTTTTCATTTTTAGCAGTATGATAATTACCATTAGGCTTATTCTCAGTTTTAGTAGGCCTTACTCCTCTGAATCGCTGCTTCAGGGGGCAATTTGCAACAAGATGTCCTAATTGATTACATCTAAAACAACACCTATGCTCAACTTTTTTATCAACCGGTGTCTTAGATGTCGAGGCTATATTACCGCCCGTTCGTCTCACATATGGTGGAACGTACGGGTTTAGTGGAGTACTCTTTTTATTCATTTTATCTTTTTCTCCACTCTTGGGTAACACAACCTCCTCTTTTGCCTTACCAGACTCGGATGACTTATCCGAATCTGATGAGACTGGACTTTGATCAGAAATTTCAACACTTGAAACAGGCGAACTTGTTTCGCCTCTACTAACATTTGGTTCTTTAATGGTTACTTTAATTGGCACTGTCTGAGCAACCTCAAAGTCAACAGATTTCTGAACACTAGGGTTAAAAGTGTAATTGTGATTGTACGGTGGTGGAACCTCATGATAACCGATTCCTCCCCTCTTGACTGAGGAACCTTGATCACTAACAAGGTGATCAAGTATAGCAGAGGAATTTCTGAACTGCTCCAGTTTTCGATTCAGCTCCACCACTTTCACCTGGTGGTCAGCAACCTGTTTTTCTCTCTCAGCAATTAGTTTGGTCTTTTCTTCCAAAACCTCATAACTTAAATCAATCACTTCAATTTTTTCAGCAAGTTTAGTTTTTAAACTTTTAACATCTTTTTCACAAGCTTTTATTTTAATTTTATAATTATTTTCTCTTGATTTAATAAAGTGATGATCTTCTTTTATGGTTTTAAATTCAGCATCCAACCTAACATACTGATCAGTTATGGTTGCTAGTTGCTCAGACAAGTTCTCACATTTTGAACATATAGGTTTAGAACATACCTCGGAGAGCTGGTCATTGTCATCTACCATAAGAGCTTTTTCTTCTTTGGTAGCCCTCTCACTTTCTTCAGTTTCAACCTTTGCCAAATTTGCCTGCTCAAAAGTTTCTTTAGAAAGCAGGTTCCAGTTGTATTCACCATCTCCTCTGGAAATCATGGCACTATAATCTTTTCTTCCCTCATTATGCTGTGTAGACTTTCCTTGACCACGTTCTACACGCTCATTCCTACACTCCTTTGCAAAGTGACCGTTTTGTTGACAATTGTAGCATCTCACCTTTGACTTGTCGAACCCTGGTCTTCCTCCGACAAACTTTCTACCGGTCTTATTCATAAACCTTTTCACCCTCCTCACAATCATGGCCATCTGCCATTGTAGATCCATTTCTTCCATATCGTCAGCATCAATCTGATCGTAATCTTCATCCAACATAGCTGGATCAACAATCTTCCCTTGAATATAGTTCTCATAGGAAGCGATAAAAGAAGCATAGAGACCAAACTGCTCTTCAGCAGACTTGAAACTCATAGGCATCTTGGAGTAGTTGTTGCTGGGAACACTTGAAGAGCAACTACTCTTGCTTACCTGGGGTTGAGAACCACTCGATCCAGCTGCTACATAGCAAACATCCCCATTTGTGTTAACTGACACATGCCCCTCATGAGATTAGTTGGGGCCCGACTCTCCCTTTGTGTAGTAGGCAGCCGATTCAGTCTTCGATCCTGAGCTAGTGTTGACTTTAGCTCCATACATACCTGGATCTTGAACCTGATACATAGAGGTCTCTTTTCTGGCCATGTTAAGCTCAAAGGTTCTGAGCTTGTTGACTGCCGTTTCTAGATCATATGTGGGAAAGTCTTTGTCTTCCCTCATCAGCATAGTGTACATCTCCCATTTTGGTAGGAGAGCATCTAGAAGCTTCTCAACTATTTATTCTTCTCGGTAGGAAATGGAATAGTTGCTCAATTCAGTCATCAGATGGTAGTATCGAGTGATAATATCATCTAAAGATTCATTCTTCAAATACTTGAAGACTGAGAACTGGGTTTTGAGCAATTTTATCTTTGAAGCCCGGATTCCTACATTCCCTTCAAATCTGCTCTCAAGAGCTTCCCAAAGCTCTCTTGCTGATGTGTACTTTCTAAACGTATGAAGGATCTCTTGTGGAAGAGCCATGGTAATAGCAGCATGAGCCTTGCTCTCGGCCTCATACATCTTTTTCTCTTCTTCTTCCATTTTACTATACTTATTGATTTGGTCACGACCTTCATACTCCATAATTGGTGGAATATACCCATCCTGGATGCATACCCACATCTTCGCATCCTGGTATTTGACGTACTGTATGAACCGATCCTTCCATGCAACGAAATCGGTTCTTTTCAGCAATCTTGGGGCCTTGGTAGCCGACCCTGCTTCAACTTCCATCTTCACTAACTCAGAGATGTTGATCGACGACATCTATCCCGAAAGTACGAAACCTGAAAAGTTAAAAGTTTTTTTTTTTTTTTTTTTTTTTAAAGTCCTGTAGGCGAAGTTACGGATAACTTCACTTGAAGTAGGCGAAGTTGTAGAGAACTTCGCTGAAGAACTTCGCTGATAACACTGCTGATTAACTTCGCTGATTCTTAACTTCGCTTGAGGTAAGCGAACTTAAGAGGTAGGCGAAGTTGTAGAGAACTTCGCTTGAGTTAAGCGAACTTGAGAAGGTAGGCGAAGTTGTGGATAACTTCGCTTAACCTTATATCTTTGCCGAAACCCTACGCACAGTGACGGCAACTTCGCCTGATGAACACGAAGTTTCTGCAGATCTGTAAATCGGATTTTAACGAGGTTTTTGACGGTGTAAAGGCTTGAACACGATGGTAGGAGGTAAGAATGATCAAAAACACCAAAAACACGTCCCGCGAATAGTCGAAACGGGACGATTTCTACACCCGCGTGAATATCCCGAACCACACAATCGAGCAAAAGCTCTGATACCAATTGTAGGTTCCCTGGACGGATCACACGAGATATCGCGTTCTACTCAGGTGCGGAATCCCTGCGTAGATCGTTACGAGTGTAGAAAGCAAATCAAACAAACACGATACGATAAACGAACACGTTATATTGATAACCGAACACGTGATACGATATCACTATTAGAGACTCGTTAACCAAAACTGCTAACAACTATCACACGATTCACTGAACAACTCGTTACTAAACAATTCGTAACCTATATATAAATACACGACAACTTCGCCTGATATGTTCAGGCGAAGTTGTCCATAACTTCGCTTGTTCAACAAGTTCGCCTAGGCGAACTTGTTAACAACTTCGCTTTAAACAAAAACATAAATAACAATACAGACTCGATTACAGACACTAGACTATGAACTACTGATATTTATGAACCAACAAGATAGAAATACTTTGTTACATTATCGAAACATGGATCCTTATATTGTACTTAGAAATGATGAGATATAAGTTATGATGTATTTCTCTAAGTCTTGGTAATCCGAAAATGGCTTTGCTTAGGATATCATGCTAGTTAAAGAAATCATATGTTAACGGAATGTGTAATTATAACCTACATAAATCAACCAAGGGGAGGTTGTGTGAGTTAACTACAACCACTCAAAGTTGTTAGGATTGGTATTTGAGAAATGGAAGTCAATTCTAATCATTCTACTTTACCAACTGCTTATCTACTTAAATTGACATTCTCGGGGTTGCATGCTATTAAGCATAGGATGGACTTGAAAATATGCATGCTATTATTCATTATGTCATAGAATGTGTTCACTCCAAAATGAGGATCATAATTCCATCATATATTATTAGGACAAGTCTATCACATGTTTAACTATTAATCATCAAGAAAAAATGGAGTGGATTCTAGATATTAGATGGTAACCTTCACATAATTGAATTACTCGTTTAGAATCTCTTATCTTGGTCACCTAAAAATATATAAGTATTTACATTTTATAGAAAGATCAAAAATTAACCCCCAAATGATTAAAACCTCCAATTAAAGTAAAACAACGATTTATCATTAGAAACATTTGTGTCCACGGATCGATACTTGGTTCTTACCAATACTATTCTACATATACGATAGGTACACTTGCCTATTTTGTGTGTGTTTAGTCTTTGTAGAAATCAATTTTATAAATTTAAAACACGATCTTGTGCAAAAGCTAAATATCCAATCTATCATATTTATTCAAGTTACGCAGCACACATCAAAGTTTTTGGCGCCGTTGCCGGGGACACGGTACGTTTCTAAAAACGATCCAAGTTTTAATTTAATCATTGTCTATAATTGTACAAATTTTTAACTTCTATTTTATTTTATCTTTATTATACCAAATAATATAATTTTACGGCTAGCCTACTTTTTACCTTTGTTTACCTTACCTTACTTTAGCTTAATTAGCTTAGACCTTAGATAGTTTAGAATAGCTTAGCCTAACTTATAGTTTAACTTAGACTAGCCTTTAGTTTAACTTTATCTAACTTTTACTTTAGTGTTTAATTTTGGTTTAGTCCCATGTATGTCCTCTACTTTTGAGCCTGAGCTTGTTTCTCCAATTTCTGAACCGGAACGACTCTTTCGCCGACGAACTCGTAAACGGACAGCAGAAACCGCCAAAGCAATCAAAGACGAATCAGTAGACACCACCACATCAGGAGCTGAACATGAGCCAGTATGCCAAGCCGACTCTCTAAGGCTACGGCAATGGAGTGGCTCCACCCGAAATCACCGAAAATTTCGAAATCAAATCTAGAACCATTCACATGGTGGAAAATTCAGTTCAATTTCATGGTCTCCTCGACGAAGACCCTCTTTCTCACATATCTCGATTTCTACGAATCTACGGAACATTTAAAATCCAAAACTGTTCAGACGATCAAATCAAGCTTAAACTCTTTCCTTTCTCTCTAAGGGGCCAAGCCCTAGAATGGATAGAATCTCTTACCTCTGGTTCCATCACCACTTGGGACCAGATGGTTGAACAGTTTCTACTCAAATATTTTCCGCCCGATAAAACTGCCAAATACCGAGCCAGCATTATTGGATTCCGGACCGATGATGATGAATCGTTACACGCAGCAAGGGAAAGATACAAAAGTCTTCTTAGAAGATGCCCACACCATGGACTGAGCGTATGATTACAAGTACAAACTTTATTTGACGCACAATCTGGTCAAAACAAACAGGCCATCGACCAGATCGCTGGTGGAGACCTGGGATCCAAGTCACCTAACGAAGCATTTGAAGTCCTGGAGAAGGCCGCAAAGAAGAGTTTCGCTTACAACACACCAAGATCTACACTTGCCCACAAAGGAATACACGATTCCAACACTCTTGTCACAGCACAGCTTGACACTTGTGGAGGAAATCATAAGACGAGTGACTGCAAACAAGTCATCATGGCCATGGAAGAAGTCGATTTCATCGCTCGATAAAACAACGCTTTCAGCAACAACTACAATCCAGGATGGAGAAACCACCCGAATTTCAGCTGGAAAGACGGAGGCAACACTCAACCCTTACCCGAATTCGAAAAAAGACCGATGAATCAATCCTTCCAGCCTAAACTTCAATTCCAAGATCAAAGTTCCAGTAACCATCAAAACCCGAGCTACTCAAAGATCGAAGAGATGTTAATCCAACTCATAACCAAAACAAATGAAGCAGAGAAGAAGGCCGACTCAAGAGCTGTTGGTATCAGCGGAGTATTGTTAAAACATGAAGCCGACCACAAAAGTAAACAAGCATCATTGCGGTATCTAGAAACTCAGATCGAACAGATTGCCCGACAATTGTCAGAAAGATCACCCGACGCTCTTCCAGGCAACACTATAACAAACCCAAATGCAGCAGCCAACACAGTTACATTAAGAAGTGGCACAACCACTGTTGTCTCACCAACTTCAGAACTAGTTATGGAAAAGGAATCCCCTGAGAAAATGCAGAAAAGACTGATCCCGACAGGCACCGTACAACCTAAGGAATCAGTCCGAACTTATGTTCCACCTATTCCATACCCTGGAAGGCTGAAACAGGAGATATTGGAAGCTCAGTACGGGAAGTTTTTAGAACTCTTCAAACAACTCCACATCAACATCCCTTTCGTCGAATCCATTGCTCAAATGCCGAACTATGCAAAGTTTCTCAAAGAAGTGCTGACCAACAAAAGGAAGCTGGAGGAGCTCTCGCATGTCACCTTGAGTAAAGAATGTTCAGCTGTCCTCCAAAGCAAGATTCCGCCAAAAATGACCGATCTAGGGAGTTTTACTATCCCTTGTCTCATAGGAAATTTGTCTGTTTTCAATGCCCTGGCTGACCTAGGAGCTAGTATTAATTTAATGCCTTCTGCGGTTTTTGCAAAACTAGGGATAGGAGAACCAAAGCCCACCCGCATGAGCATTCAGTTAGTTGACCGATCTATTAAATATCCTCGGGGCATTGTTGAAAACATGCTTGTTAAAATAGACAAGTTTGTTTTCCCAGTAGATTTTGTGATTCTAGACATGGAGGAAGACAAAAGTGTACCTCTGATTTTAGGAATACCCTTTTTAGCCACCGCAAAGGCTATAATTGATGTTTGCACCGGCAAACTCACTCTCAGGGTCAATGACGAGGCAATCACTTTTGACATAGGAAAATCTATGCAATATCCGCAACATCACGATGACACATTATACTGTGTCGACATAATCGATTCTATCGTGAGTTGCTATGTGCGAAAATCTTCCATTAATACCTCATTAGAAACGCAAATCTTAACTGACACTATTACCAAACCCAATTTAGAAAATGAAAATCTCAATACTATCAATAACTATCAGGATACATCAGAAATAATATATGAGATCACTGAATGTAATGAAAAATCAAAACCATCAATTGAAGAATCACCAGCCTTAGAGTTAAAAGAATTACCAAAACATCTCGAATACGCCTTTATAGAAAAAGACTCTCAACTTCCAGTAATTATTTCATCTCACCTTTCTCAAAAAGAGAAAGACGAACTTCTTAAGGTTCTCAAAAACCATAAGAAGGCTATCGCATGGAAGATTATGGATATCAAGGGCATCAGTCCCTCCTTTTGTACTCACAAAATCCTTATGGAAGAAGAATACAAACCCGTGGTCCAAAATTAAAGACGTCTCAATCACAACATGCAAGATGTGGTGAAGAAGGAAGTAATCAAACTGCTTGATACCGGATTAATCTACCCAATCTCGGATTCACCTTGGGTAAATCCAGTTCAAGTAGTACCCAAGAAAGGAGGAATGACGGTCGTAATGAACGAGAAGGACGAGTTGATACCAATGAGAACCATCACAGGCTGGCGAGTTTGCATTGATAACCAGAAGCTTAATGACGTCACAAGAAAATATCATTTCCCACTTCCATTCATTGACCAAATGCTTGAGCGATTATCTGGGAAAATGTTCTACTGTTTTCTTGATGGATTCTCCGGATACTTTCAAATTCCCATCGCTCCTGAGGATCAGGAGAAAACCACCTTTACATGTCCGTATGGAACCTTCGCCTACCGAAGAATGCCATTTAGATTATGTAATGCTCCAGCCACCTTCCAACGTTGCATGGTGGCCATCTTTCATGAAATGATCGAGCACTCTATGGAAGTTTTCATGGACGACTTCTCAGTCTTTGGAGACTCTTTGATCATTGTCTGAAAAACTTAGACAAAATGTTGGCTAGGTGTGAAGAATTAAACTTAGTACTCAACTGGGAAAAATGCCATTTTATGGTCAAAGAAGGCATCGTTCTAGGTCACAAGATATCCCAAGCAGGACTAGAAGTTGATAGGGCCAAAATAGAAACCATATCCAAAATTCCACCACCAACTTCAGTCAGAGCCATTAGAAGTTTTCTTGGTCACGCAGGCTTCTACCGCTGCTTCATAAAAGACTTCTCAAAAATTGCTAGACCTATGACCAAACTTCTGGAGAAAGACGCACCATTTGTCTTCTCTAAAGAATGTGTTGAATCATTCAACATATTAAAAGACAAACTTGTCAAAGCACCGATCATGACTACACCTGATTGGACCCTTCCATTTGAGATCATGTGCGATGCAAGTGACTTTGCAGTTGGATCCGAACTTGGACAACGCAAAGAAAAACACTTTCACCCAATTTACTATGCCAGTAAAACTCTTAACGATGCACAAGAAAATTACACCACAACGGATAAAGAGTTACTAGCAGTAGTTTTTGCCTTTGAAAAATTTAGATCCTACCTAGTTCTTTCCAAAACCATAATATACACCGACCATGCCGCCATAAGATACCTCTTCAACAAACAAGATGCAAAACCCAGACTCATTCGATGGATTCTACTACTCCAAGAATTCGACATTGAAGTTAAGGACAAAAAAGAAGCAGAAAATATAGCCGCAGACCATCTTTCTCGCTTAGAATGGCCAGCTTCAAAAGGACACCACGAGGAAATTATCAATGATAATTTTCCACATGATGTTCTCATGCATATCCAAGCAGTCATGCAGGAGGAAGATGAAAGTCCTTGGTTTGCTGATTTCGTGAACTATTTAGCATGTAGAATCTTAAGGAAAGGGCTCACTCATCAACATCGAAAGAAATCTTCTCCGACTTTAAGTTCTACTTCTGGGAAGACCCTTACTTGTTTAGGATAGGTGCTGATCAGGTAGTTCGTAGGTGTGTATCAGGAAAGGAAGCCTTAGATATTCTCAAACACTGCCATGAAGGACCTACTGGTGGGTACCACAGTACAGCCATCACGGTCAGAAAAGTGTTTGATGCAGGATTTTTCTGGCCCACCATATATAAAGACACACATGCGTTGATCCATGCATGCGATGCTTGTCAAGGAGCCAGAAACATCTCAGCCAAAAATGAGATGGCTCAAAAAGGCATTCAATTTTGTGAAGTCTTTGATGTATGGGGAATAGATTTCATGGGCCCATTTCCTAACTCATTCGGAAATAAGTACATCCTTGTAGCAGTCGACTACGTGTCTAAATGGGTAGAAGCACAAGCTCTTCCCACTAACGATGCTCGAGTAGTTGTACGATTTCTGAAAAAGTTGTTTTCACGATTCGGTACTCCAAAAGCCCTAATCAGCGACAGAGGTACCCACTTCTGTAATACCTTAATGGACAAAGTCTTAGCACGATATGGAGTTCACCACCATTTGGCAACACCATATCACCCTCAAACCAGTGGGCAAGTAGAAGTCTCGAATCAGGGAATTAAAAGGATCCTAGAAAGAACCATAGGAATGAATCACAAAAATTGGGCAGAAAAATTAGATGACGCTTTGTGGGCCCTTAGGACAGCCTACAAAACCCCCCATAAGAACAACACCCTTCAAACTTGTTTATGGAAAAGCATGTCATCTACAAGTAGAACTAAAGCACAAAGCTTACTGGGCTCTCAGAGCAGTGAATTTTGATCTAATATCCGCCGGTAAAAACCGAGAAGATCAAATTCACGAGCTTGAAGAACTAAGAGCACTGGCATATGAAAATTCTTGGTCTTACAAAGAAAAGACTAAACGTTTACACAAACCCCATTTAAAAGGAAACAAGAAATTTCAAGTTGGCGACCGTGTACTGTTATATAACACACGTTTACGTCTTTTCCCAGGAAAGTTGAAATCTGGTTGGACGGGTCCACACATAGTTGAATCAGTTTTTGATTATGGGACAGTCGAGATTTCAACTTCTGACGGCCACAAGTTCAAAGTTAATGGACATCGATTAAAACCATACAACGATGGACCATTCAAGACCGTCTCAGAGGTACTAATCCTCCACCAAATCCGATAAACATATTGGGAGTAGGGTCTGGCCAAGACCCTGATTAAACTAGGCATCGTAAATAAATAAATAAATAAATAATAATAATAATAATAATAATAATAATAATAATAATAATAAATATATAATAATTGTGATTTGGATGTTTGCAGTTTTACTACTTAGGTACACTACAGGAAAACGGACGAAACACAGGGGACGCTCTGTCAAAATTTCGTTAGCCCGTAGGGAAGTTCTTTTCCATTTTACCCTCCATACTTCATATGAATCTTATTATTAATCTTTTTATGAATATTTTCACATTGAGGACAATGTGAGATTCAAGTGTGGGGAGGGGAATTACTTGACCAACTGCTTGCTCAACTAATTATAAGATTCTCTAAAAACAAAATTTTTGTAGCAAACAAAGATTAGCTTTATAACAAAACCTAAAGAAAAATCCAAGAAAATTTTTTGCAAATAACCAACTACTAATCTACTATAACCAAAGAAAAGTGAAAAAGTAAAAAGAAGTTTTGTAATACCGAGAAGAAATTTATGCAAAATATGACGTTTATACCCAATTCCTCCGTTACTGTGAGATAAACCTCATGCCATATAAATATTTTTTCGGAAGCTTTGAGTGAGTCACATGTTTCGTGTGATTTAGAAATTTTCGCAATTATTCATTCAAGACCGTACGAAGCATTGTATAAGGAAGAAGGTAATATTGTCACAATCCCATCAAACCATTCTTCAAATCACAAAACCAAAAACCTTACCATACCACTTTATCCCTCTAACCGGTAAATACAACACTGGTCTTTTACCGGCAGACCCTAAAGAACTGGAATGCATTCTTTCGATTTCAATTTCCTTTGTTGCATACATTTTTCAAAAACCTAGGTTGCCTCCAGAACTTAGGGAGAGAATCTTTCTCTTTAGCAATGAGGTAAGGAAAGAGTGGCGCCAAGATGAACAAAGGCCACCATTCTGTGGAATTTCCAAAAACGCAATGAAGAGAAGATCAAAAAGATATGAACAATGCTTAGGTTGCGGAAACTGGTCCCACGAAGGAAGATGTAGAAAAAGTCAAACTCTGTCTCAGCATGAATATACCGAACTAATGAGGGTGGGAGCTATTAGGCTCAAAGCCGAATGATCCATTAAAGTTGGGAGTTATGTTCAGAGCAGGATTGAGGAAGAACTGATCCACATCCTCGACAAAACTGGTCTTGACGATCTGACCTTAAAAGAGTCACTAGTTAAAAAAAATAGCAATCGGGAGAAAGTAGCTAACCGTTGAAGACATCTTAAGACTCCCGACAATCAGCAGAAGTTGTATTTACCATCCTCATTAACCTAAAACTCTTGAACCACCACCAAATACCCAAAACCAACCCATATTACCTTCTAATCTATGCAACCCTTCACAAAGGTGGAGATTTGAACTTGTTACAAGCTTATTTTCACAGGTTACATCTTGACTAAGAGTGTTCACATACATACATTACAGGTATGATCAGATATAAAACCGAGAGTGAGTGAACATTGTGAGAACGTGACGTTTTGCATAAACGGAACTCATAAAAACAAATCACTTTTTTATCACTACATATATTCCTATGATTTAAGGTTGGTTATTTTGTTTCCATTTTCTTGGAACTCTTTTGGGGATGTTTAAGCTATGGTCCTAACTTGCTATTTTTAGAGAATACTTATAAGTAGCTTGCTTGAGGACAAGCAAGGTTCAAGTGTGGGGATGTTGATGTATATAAAAATATACATCTTTTTAGCATCAAATAATCTCTAAAAACTGCAACTTCTATCGTATAATATAGTTAAAATAACTACTTATCATGTTAAAATGTATTTTCAGGTGAATCCAAGCCCCAAACAAAGAAACAAGCGAAAAGACAAAGAAAAAAAAGAAGAAAACACAAGAAAACGAAGAAACACGCCCCCATGCTTCTAACATAAGAAAAGACAAAATCTGGAAGCAAAAGCACGGGGCCGTGCTTATCATGCACGGGGCCGTGGACTAGAATACAGAAAAGACAAAAAGAATTGAGCACATGTCACTAAAAAAAGCACGGGGCCGTGGACGAGAATACAGAAAAGACAAAAAGAATTGAGCACATGTCACTACCAACCACGGGGCCGTGCCTACCAACCACGGGGCCGTTGCCACCTCACACAAAAGACAAAACAAATCTGGCACATGTCATAAAGATACACGGGGCCGTGCTCATCATGCACGGGGCCGTGCCTCACCATCCAGATTGCCTATAAATAGTGGCTCATGTTGCATTCATTAAGTGTGCCTTGAAAAGATTTATATCTGATTCTCTCTTATTAAAACACACACTAACACTCACATAGAAGGTTTATTGAAGAGTTTGAAGGTTTGGAGGTCATCACCATCAACCATCATCATCAACATCATTAAGAAGGAAGATTCATCTACATTTGGTTAGATCATTCCAAGTTTAATCATGTATTTGTTATCATCATTCATCTTAATGTTTATCATCATGCTCATTATGAACTAAACTCCTTTTACCATCTAAAATCTATGAAGAAGCTTTGTTTTACTTGATGATTATATAAAACATGTGATTTAGTTTGGTAAAGTACATGGCTATCTTACAATTATATTTTGATGAGAAATGTTTCACCATCTTAAAATACTAATTCAAAGTTGGTGATTGTCAATTATACTGGCAATCATTCATGATCGATTCATGTTCTTGAAAGATAGAAATACTTTGATTCATTATCGAAACATGGATCCTTATATTGTACTTAGAAATTATGAGATATAATTTATGATGTATTTCTCTAAGTCTTGGTAATCTGAAAATGGCTTTGCTTAGGATATCATGCTAGTTAAAGAAATCATATGTTAACGGAATGTGTAATTATAACCTACATAAATCAACCAAGGGGAGGTTGTGTGAGTTAACTACAACCACTCAAAGTTGTTAGGATTGGTATTTGAGATATTGAAGTCAATTCTAATCATTCTACTTTACCAACTGCTTATCTACTTAAATTGACATTCTCGGGGTAGCATGCTATTAAGCATAGGATGGACTTGAAAATATGCATGCTATTATTCATTATGTCATAGAATGTGTTCACTCCAAAATGAGGATCATAATTCTATCATATATTATTAGGACAAGTCTATCACATGTTTAACTATTAATCATCAAGAAAAAATGGAGTGGATTCTAGATATTAGATGGTAACCTTCACATAATTGAATTACTCATTTAGAATCTCTTATCTTGGTCACCTATATATATTATATATAAGTATTTACATTTTTTAAAAAGATCAAAAATTAACCCCCAAATGATTAAAACCTCCGATTAAAGTAAACAAACGATTTATTATTAGAAACATTTGTGTCCACGGATCGATACTTGGTTCTTACCAATACTATTCTACATATACGATAGGTATACTTGCCTATTTTGTGTGTGTTTAGTCTTTATAGAAATCACTTTTATAAATTTAAAACACGATCTTGTGCAAAAGCTAAATATCCAATCTATCATATTTATACAAGCTACACAGCACACATCAACTTCCATGGTTTTGCCTAACTGATCCTTGAACATCATATCGACCAATCTTTGATATGTTGCCCCTGCATTTCTTAGTCCGAACGGCATAGCAATATAATAATATACGCTGGTAGGAGTCATGAATGTTGTATCCTCTTGATCAGATGGTTCCATCTGAATTGTTGAAATCCAGAGGAAGCATCCATAAAGGTAAGCATCTCATGCCCTGCCGTTGCATCCACCATGGAGTCTATATGTGGTAACGAAAAAGGATCCTTGGGGCATGCCTTGTTTAAATCGGTGAAATCGACACATACCCTCCACTTTCCATTCTTTTTAGAAACAACAACCACATTAGCCAACCATCGAGGATACTTAACCTCTCTGATCATACCGACCTTAAGAAGGTTTTCAACTTCTTCTTGTATGATCGCGTTCGTCTCAGGAGCGAATTTCCTTCGCTTCTGATGGACGGGTTTAATAGAATAATCATGGATACAGGATCCTAGGAACACCTTCGTGTCTGGATCTTCAGGATCTAAAGATACTTCTTTTACGTTTCGCTCCCGAGCTTCCAGCACGTCCCTAGGATGTTGTTGTAATTGCTATGCTATCGTTTGTTTTGCTGTCAGCTTCATGGATGAAGAATAATAATTCTTGGCTTCCACTTGGTCACCATCTATCCTTACTACTCCCCAAGGAGTTGGTAGTTTGATGCATTGATGGTAAGTAGAGGCTACAGGCTTCATTCATTGTATCCAAGGCCTGCCAAGAATAACGTTGCAACATGAAAGACTGTCAATAACACAAAACTTTTGGTAAGAGTTTAACCCTTCGATGTATATTGGGAGTTTGATGTCCCCCAATGTTTTCTTAGTTTCACCACTGAAACCTACTAGCACTGACTTTCTCGGGATGATTTTCGAGTCCGGGATGTTCATTTTCTGTAGTACGTCATGTTGGATGATGTTGACTGAGCTTCCACCATCGACTAGGATCCTGCCCGCATAATGGTTAGCAATAAATAAAGTTACAATCAAACCGTCATGATGAGGATCCTCGATGCTTGTCTTATCTTCTTCATCAAAGAAGATTCTTTTGTCAGTCGTCAAAGTAGTGGATATGACTAGTCGTTCTCCGTTCTCCAACTTTGTTTCTTTTTCGTGTCTTTTTGCTGAGAAGAAAGAAGTACCACATATATCTGAGCCACCGGAGATGAAGTTGATTACTTGTGCGTCTGGTTGGGGCGGAGTTGCTTTCTGTGGTACATCTTTAGGATCCTGGATCCTAGAAATTTTTTTTTCCCAAGAGTTCTTTAAAATGACCCTTGCTCAGGAGGTATCCAATTTCCCTCCTTAAACCTGTTGATGCATGCTTTGTAACAGATGATCTTTCGTGTTTGTTAGAATTGAGAGCAACGGTTAAAGGGGAGTCTGTTGGTGCATTTTGTGACCGTCGCTATGCAATTCTGATCAGCGGAGACGAAGTGGCGAAGTTAGAACAACTTCTCCTACAGGCCCAAGCCCAAGCCCGCGAAGTTGGTTTATCTATACATATGTGTGTCTTGTTTAGGGTTTAGTATCCAGAAAGTTAGAGTTTTTGCGTTTTAGTTCAATTGTCTAGAGAGAAACAGAGAGGTAAATTCGTGTGGGACGGCCCGAGGTAGAGCTCACCTCGGGTCAGACGTGTTTTGGTTTATGTTCGGTTTGTAACGTGTTATGGTTATATTATAAAGGATCTGCAGATTCGTTTATCCCATTCGTGTGTTTGTTCGTGTATGTGTTTGTGTGTAATCGTGTTCTTCGTCTTCTACACCATTAAACGAGTCTAGGAGGATTCCTCACTCCTAGACCTCGTGCGGATCTCGTATCGATCGGCGACGCCCAGGAGGGACTTACAAAACCAATACAACCTTCTGTCTGATGGCCAAAGTCTTCATGGAATGCACACCACTTGGACTTGTCTTTGAAGGATGTTGTTCTCTCATTTTTTCGAGGCCACCTTGCTTTCTCTCCAAGATCCTTCATGGCACAAATCAAACCATGAGTGTCAACAGAGAAGCAATACTCGGAAATACTTGGGTAGTCCTCATCATCTTCTCCTTCTTCAACTACCCGGACATTTTGATTGTTGAATTTTGAGTACGGCTTTGAGTCGTTGTTCTTGTATGAGGATCCTTGTTTCTGGTTAGATGGCTCTTGTTTTGTTGGAGCTCCTAATCATTCCTGGATCTTCTTGTCATTCTCTAGCCTTATAAATCTGAGTGCCATGTTTCTGACTTCATCTAAATTCCTGCATGGGATCATCACAAGATCGTCATAAAATGGGGAGCCCCTTTGAAGTCCCATCTTGAATGCTTCAACAGCCGTAGCCATATCAAGACTAGGGATTTCTAAGGCCTCCCTGCCAAACCTTGTAACAAAATACCTAAGGGATTCATTATAAGGTTGGACAACTCTATACAAATCACTAGTTAACTTCTCAAATTTCCTACTACAAGAAAATTGGCTGTTGAACAAGTTAACTAAATATGAAAAAGAAGTAGCAGAAAAGGGAGGAAGACTTAGCAGCCATTTTAATGTAGATCCTGTTAGTGTGGATCCGAAACCCTTGTATAGACAAGCCTCCTTGAGTTTTTCGGTAATTGGATTGATTTCTATTCTCTCCCTGTATTGAGCTACATGCTCTTCGGGATCAGTTGTTCCATCATACACCTTCATATTAGGGGTCTGAAATCGTTTTGGGACTTCAGCATCACAAATAGGTGGAGCAAATCTGGACAACTTGTGGCTTTCTTCTGGTATTTCAGGAATCGGGCGGACCACTCCTAGCACGCTGGATATCATATCCTTAAGCTTCTGAAGTTCCTTAGCCATGGCCTGGTTGATACCTGTATCCAGCATAGAGCCAAGGTTAGTGTCTAAGGATATATGATTATACATGTTACCTCTCAGTTGATTGAACGTTGGCATCCCAGAAGTGTAGCCAAGGTAAGAAGCATCTGCCATGGTAGCTGGTCCACCAGAGGAAATGGTTTGCATTGGGATTATGTCTCCTTCATGGACCTCCAAAGACCTCTGATGTTGAAGTCCTGAGGATCCTTGATTCTGGAAGAAGGATCCTTGAAGTTGGGAGTTGAAGGATCCTTGATGATAAATCCCAAAGGATCCTGGCTGAAGGAATGAGGATCCTTGAGTTTGCTGACCCATGGATCCTTTTTGAAGGATAGATGATCCTTGTTGAGGGAACGAGGATCCTTGAGTTTGCTGACCCATGGACCCCTGTTGAAGGATAGATGATCCTTGCTGGAAAATCGAGGATCCCTGAGCGTGCTGACCCATAGATCCTGGTTAAAGGATAGGGGATTCTTGCTGGAAGATGGAGGATCCTTGAGTCTGCTGAGCCACAGATCCTGGAGTAGTGAAATCCAGAATCCTTGGCATTAAAGGAGTCTGATCCTCCAGTGGCCTCTTATTCTTATTGAGATCTTCAATTTCACGTAGGATCTTCTGGTTGGTTTTGTTCTGCTGCTCCATGTATGCCTTAACCTGTGAAAACATAGCAGAAACATCATTGTTAGAGTTAACCACCGAAGTGGCAGTAGTTTTCTTTGAGCTCTAGAAAATTGGAATTTGTGTCTTGTTTCCAGTAGCAGTAGCCCTCGGTGCTCCCGTGATTGGAGGAGGCATCGGCGGAAAAGTTCTTGATGAGAGAGGAACCGAAGATTGCATTGTTGATGAAACAGAGGTTGATTGAGAGGCCATTGATGGTGATATGAGTATGAAAGGTTGAATATTGATAAGGTATTTTCTGGATTATAGCACCAATTGCCCCACGGTGGGCGCCAAATTGTTTTGGATAAAAATATGCTAAGGATAATGTATCCAAATCTGTTATGTTAGGATTAGTGCTATGGTGATGAAAAAAAGTATGTATCGATTGCAAACACAAACACACGGATTTGTTACAGGGAAAAGCCCTTGATCTGGTTTGGATCGCCGGCACAAAAACCCCGGGTGATGACAAATCGTCTATCACCACTTTATTAATCAAAAAAGGGTGTTACAATTGTTGGAGATATTGATCAGTAATACAATGATTTCTAAGTGAACGAGCTGTGATAGAGAGAATGCTCTGGTGTGTGTGTATACAATGTCCTCCTAACTGATCATAATCTCAATTTAAATAGGAAAAGAATAACAAATATCCCTAATTTTAGCCTAGAATCAAGCCTTTCCACAATTAGAGCTGTTTCCTTCATTGTCCACCCGTTTTCTTAACTTGGTAGCGAGATTATAGGTTAGACTTGGTAACTAGCCGTTATACCTGCCAAAAATATTAAGATAACAAAGGAAAATCGTTAATAAATAATAAGTACTGAGGATCATTGATCCTGACAGGATCTGCAACATATTCTAAGGATAATTGATCCATATTATATGCCAGGATAATATATTCACAGTGTCAAATTTCCGTGCACTAACACTACCCATATATTCCTCAGCTAAACCCATAGTTAATAATTATAGAATGTATTAATCTAAAGATCTTAAGAGCCTCGTGTAACTTTATGTAAGTGTATCAAATAAGTTTATGGAATATTGCAATATAAGTTAATGCAAAGTAATCAAATATGTTTATGAAGAGTTACTAAATAGATTTATGAAAAGTTATCAAATAGATTTATGAAGAGTTGCTAAAAGAGAAAAGGGAACGTGAAACTTACCTTGACTTCAGTTAAGTAATGTGTAAGAACTCTAGTCTGTATCTATTCTACGTGCGTCCTAAGACAAGTACGGACTAACTTAAGTTCGATTTGATATATTAAACTAGTATGTAGGTTTATGTTACGTGTTCACCCAAGACGACTTGGTGATAGGTTTATGTTTAACGTAGTTCGTTGTATAAAACAAATATACATGACATTGTAAATTTATTTTAGGAAAAATATGAAGTTAAACATATATTTAACAATATGTATTCTCATAACGTTAAAAACTATTTATCAGAACATTTAAGTAAAAGATATATATATATATATATATATATATATATGTTTTGGATAAAAATCGGCTAAGAAAAATGTATCCAAATCTGTTATGTGAGGATTAGTGCTATGATGATGATAACGGATATGTAAGCGAAATAATGACGAACACAAGGATTTGTTACGAGGAAAAGCCCTTGATTATGATAATCTTACTTCGATTAAAAACTAGCAAGGTAATCTTTGGTCGAATTGCTTCGGTCAAGGATTAACAAGGTAATCTTTGGTCGGATGCTACGTGATTATAATAATCTCCGGCACAAAAACCCCGGGTGATGACAAATCGTCTATCACCACTTTATTACTCAAAAATCGGGTTACAATGGTGGAGATTATGATCAGTAATACAATGATTTCTAAGTGTGTGTGTGTGTATTGCTGTTGTATTCGCAGTGGATTGTGTGTTTTCCTAGCTGATCATAGTCTCTATTTATATATAAAAGATAATAACTCAATGGAGTTATAAATAATAAAGACTATTAACTAATAATCCCTAAAAATCCGCAACTGCCTTCAATATAACTCTTTCCTTAATTATCCACGCGTTTTATTAATTTGATGGCGAGATTATAGCTTTGACTTGATCATTAGCCGTTGTACCTACCAAAAATATCAACATAACAAAGGAAAATCGTTAATAAGTAATAAGTACTGAGGATCACTGATCCTGACAGGATCTGCAACACATTCTAAGGATAATTGATCCAGATTATATGTCAGGATAACATATCCACAGTGTCAAATTTCCGTGCACTAACAATTGCCCCCAAAATGTCGGTTGTGATAGGATCACTGCTGTTATTTTGCCTTTGAAATCAAACTTCCTACAAAACAGATGAGATTTGACAAGTTGGGTATAATTGTCATATATCAATGGAGTTTCCTTGGGAACTTCCCTTCTGACTGTATATCCAACACCATTAAGTTACCATAAGTGTTGATCCTTCTGTGTTCCTTGTAATTGAAGTTAGGATACCTGATGCAAATAACTTATGATATTAACTGTGATTAAACCCAACAAACTGGGGACAAGCCCAAATAAACCGGGGACAAGCCCGTGCAACTGGGGACAAGCCCGTGTAACTGGGGACAAGCCCAAAAAACTGGGGACAAGCCCAAACTAGGGACTGGCCCAATGATACGGATGTTAACTGGGGACTCGCCCAAACTGGTATTTAGCCCAAACGTGAGATAACATGAAAACGTTATAAACCGGTGGTATGGTACGTCTACCATAAATAGTAGGATCCTCCATATAGCCGAAGACAACGAAATTGTCAGCCATTAAACGTGTACTGGTCCCACTGCCCCGGACTATACGTTGGATAGCGTGCGCTCCAGGCAAGAGTGTAGAAACTCTAATTTATAAGAAAGGTGAAAACCTTTAAACCTTAGAGGATTTGACCATCGGGGGTCATATCCAATCGTGGGCTAGGCCCAGAGTAATAGTAAAGTACCTTAAATGTAAAGGAGACGTGACCAACCTCTTAGACATTGAACCTCTTATTGAAATCTGCATTGTTATTTAAAACTTGAAAAAAGACAAACGTTAAAAATATATTATCCTTATATTAATAAGAATCTGAAATGAATAAGTGATTGGATAGATATTACCAATTTCAGGATCCTTGATCCTTCTGAGGATACTTGATCCTGATTAGAAAAAGTATTTCTTGAGATGAATAGCATTCCATGCTCTAGGTAACCTGTTGCCTTCCATAGTCAGCAGGTGATATGCCCCCTTTCCGGCTTCTGACTCGATCAAGTAGGGGCCTTCCCATTTAGGTGCTAGCTTTCCATCTAATGGATTAGTTGTGTTTTGGAAGGCTTTCCTCAAAACTAGATCTCCTTCTTGAAATTTTCGAATCCTGATATTCTTGTTGTATGCCCCAGCTACCCTTTGCTGATATGTTGCCATTCTGATTTTAGCTAGGTCTCTGAGCTCATTAACAGTATCCAGATCTTGGAGAAGGATTTCGTTGTTGGCTTGAGGATCACGGATGCTTGTTCTGGCAGTAGGAACCACCATCTCCGTAGGGATTACAGCTTCTGAGCCAAACACCAATGAGAAGGGTGTTTGACATGTTGCATTATTTGGTGTTGTTCTATCAGCCCAAAGAACATATGGTAGCTCTTCGGCCCACTTGCCTTTCTTGGATCCTAGTTTCTTTTTCAAGTTGTTGATAATAATCTTGTTACTTGATTCTGCTTGACTATTCGTTTGAGGATGAATTGGTGTGGAGGTAATCATCTTAATGCCCCAACTGTCACAAAAGTTAGTGGTTTTTTTCCCGATAAACTGGGAACCATTGTCACAAATAATTTCTGAAGGGACACCAAATCTAGTAATAATATTTCTTTTAATGAAGGATATCACCTCTTTTTCGCGGACTTGAACAAAAGCTTCTGCTTTTATCCACTTTGAAAAGTAGTCAGTCATTGCAAGCATGAATACTTTTCCCCTTGGCGCTTTAGGTAGCTTACCTACGATATCCATGCCCTAATTCATGAAAGGCCATGATGAGGATATAGGATACATAGGCTCTGCTGGCTGATGCAGAATATTGCCATGTCTTTGACATGAATCACACTTCTTTGAGTACTCCATGGCGTCTCTCTTCATGGTAGGCCAGAAGTATCTTGTTCTCAGAATTCTTGAGAATAGGGCTCTACCTCCAGTGTGATTACCGCAATCTCCTTCGTGAAAGTCTTTGAGCATCTCTTGAATTTCAGGATCTTCGATACATCTCAAGTATGTACCTGCAAGAGATTTCCTATAGAGAATATTATTTAATAAAATGTATTGTGATACCTTAAGTTTGAAGGACTTGGGATTCTCTATGACTGGAATTTCTCCATTTTGAATGAACTTCTTGATCGAGAGGATCCAAGATCCTTGATTACTTGAGGATAACGGATCCAAAGGCACAATATCTTTGTTAGTTGTTATCTCCCCAAATTCTTGTTCTCCTATTGCTAGTGAGAGTACATGGATGATTGGGATCTTCGTATCTTTTGGAATCTTCAATGATGAAGCTAAATTTGCTAAAGCATCTGCCCCAACGTTCTCTTCTCTTGGTACCTGTATAATACTAAAAGAATCGAAGGACTTTGATAGTTCCTTCACAACATCTAGATATTTGATTAGTTTTTCACCTTTAACAGCATATGAGCCATTAAAGTGGTTAGCCATTAATAATGAATCTACATATACTTGAAGATACCTGATCCTCATATGTTTAGCTAATTGCAAACCTGCTATCAGAGTTTCGTATTCCGCTTCGTTATTGGTGGCTTGGAATGCACACGCTTTTGTTCTCTCTATTTCTTCTTCCTTGCGGCTCTCTAATTTTTGTGGCAGTAGGGTTGAAACAAAATAATAACTCTCTTTTTTCTCTCGTAAAATATATGCCGAACCCTTAAAAAACTCATTATTATATACTGCTTAGTAGCCGACATATTCAATTCCATTCTAGAAAAATTGTCCTCCACATAACCCAAAAACATTCCTTTTTTTAATTCCAAGCCACCAACACCAATTTTGTTTCGTGTGAGCCCATCAATTATGTTGAAGTTGTTATCTCTTATTCCAAGCTCATAATTGTGGCCAGTCCATCTTCACATCTAAATTATATGTTATGCATTCAAAGGAGCAAAACAATATATTAAAATAATGAGTTTGATCGTTAATATGTAAAATATTGTTTAGTGCATATGACTTCTTTTCTCTTTTCTTTTATGTTATATGTATTATAAAAAAAACAATTTTGACAACCATGATTAATAAAGCTTGTTCAAAATTATGCTCAACGTCAACTATAATAAAAAACTCAATTTTGACTTGTTTTCTCTTGAACCCGTAAAAACCTTATATGAACCAATCAATAATAATATTCAATAGAAATATAGCTCAAAGTACTAAAAAGTGTAGCAAATATGTATATAATATATATATATATATATTAGACCATATCATAAAGTAAACCGAGCTGGGGGTGGGTAAAAGAAAGATCTGTTCTAGGGCTTGTATTCATTCATTCACTCAAACTCAAAACACAAACACACACATGACACACACAAATGGCGAATCTGAGAACATCCATGGACGCCTCGTTCTTTGACCTCAATATACCGACTTCAAAAAGCTTCAACACCATCGCAAGATCCATTCCCGGGGAGCCAACGCCAATGGACGAATCATTAGCCAGCAAAATGCTCCGGTTGAAACAATTGTCTCTTTTGGGGCCAATGTCTCCTCGTTGGGGCGTCATCCTTCTCTTGCTCCACTTTCATCACCTGACTCTTCTTTCCTGGACTCTCTCAGTCTTCAAACTCTTGTGTTATATCACCCTTTGAGTGCCTGCTATGTATGTATGTATGTATGTATGTATGTGTCTGTGGTAGGTCATGTGCTAGTATTATTCTTTTTTTTGTATCACTCATCTAGGGCTCTTCTTGTTTTGTTTTTTTCATGTGCAGGCATGTCGGCTTAGATGCCCTTTTTCGCCCAATTAGGCTCATAACCCAAGTTGGAGCTGGAGCTTTAAGCCCCGGATCAACACTTACCAGAGTACGATGCGCCGCCACTCGCTTGTTTGACAACTCATGCTATTCGGCTGGCGTTTTTACCTACGCGGATTTCGGACAGTCCCTTTCGGCTTGGAGAAATGTTGAGTATGATGCTGCGAGTAGCGGTACGCGAGCCAAGTAAGTGTGCTATTATTCTGTAAGTTTAATTCTGTTTATTTATTATAAAACATACTGTTATTAGTTAGTTAGTTAGAAGAATTATAATTAATCGATATCTACACTTGTGGTCCTATTAAATGAAAGGTCCTATAAAATAGCATTTTAAGACGATTTTGTGCATAATAAAAAGCCCTTTTTGTTGTAGTGTGATAATGTACATATGTGTACATTATATAAATTGAAATTAAATAAAAAAATATGCATATGTGTATAATTAGATATTTTTTATAAAACCGGGAAGATAAATAAAAAAAATATTTTTTTTTCTTTTTAAAATTTTACTTTTTTTTGTTTTATAATTTTTGTTATATTTTTAAGAGGGTTTTTGTAGTCTAAAATGGTTTTTAAAATTATCAATTTAAAAAAGTTTCTTAGGATCCTCCACACACACACTCACACTCACACTCACACTCACACTCACACTCACACTCACACGCGCACACACTCACACATATATATATTATATGTTCAATTGTAAATGTCATAAGAGGTCGAGTAGTTATATATATAGTACAACTACATTTGTTGGAACCTTTAAGAAATTATATAAACATATATTTTTAAAATAATTTACAAATATATATGTAATTATGTATATACATACACGTATCTTGAAAATGTTTAATAAACATATATTCATATTTATTTATATTAAAGATATATATTTGTAAATAAGCATACTCTGGATTTGGTTCATTTCAGAAGTGTTTTTACTGCGAGAAGTGCGAGAAGTCAATTGGACCAATCACATTTTTTCTTTTCATTTTCTGTTTATTTAAATAAAAGGGTATCTTGGTAAAATCTTCAAGTTTATCGTTATGGTAACTAATAATTAATTTAGGAGTTTCAATTCACTTTTTCATTATTTGGTTTGTTTTTTTTATTCTAACTAATTTTGTTCATCATATAAGTCAATTTCCCAAACATCTAGAAGGTTAACGATGTCAAAGTATAAAAAATACTATGATTCAACATATTTGTTTTATATCCATATTTAGAAATACCATATCTCATATTGTGTAGAGATAAATTCAACTTTTAGTTAGAAGAAATGGGTTTATATTTGTTTCATATTTTAAATGATTTTAAAACTGATTATTATACTATTAGGACTTTTGTGAGCGCGAATTGTGATTATAGATTTGGTTTTATTTTGTTTCTAATTAACTGAAATGATTTCACAATGAAATTTTTATTTTAATTAAAAAGAAATTTGGTAGTGTGATTAATATGTGGACTTCATAAACTATTATGTTTAATATTTTTCTTGCATCATGTGCTACAAACAACACTACATGTAATATTTTTGTTGTTATTTCATATTAATTTGGTGACAGTGTAGGAACAATTTGTTACTTCATGGAGACAATTTGTTGCAGTGTTGGGACAAAACTATTGTTGTAGGAACAATTTGTTCTACCGTATGAAGAATTTGCTGTTGTGTTGAGATAAATTGCTGTTTTGTCGGGACATTTTTTTGTAGTGTAGGAACAATATCAAACAAAATATGGTGTGCGAACTTTATCCAAGTTCAATAAACGGGTCATAAACACTTGTCCACGTAGTTTAGCTTACATAAAAACATAACTAAAATATAATGGGAAGAAAAATAATATCAAATGTTCTTAGTCTCATTCTGTTTTTATCGCCTTTCAGCACGCGCGAAATCGTTTTCCTAACCAAAGCCTCCCTTATGTTGTTTGGCATACTTTCAAACGCCAAATGTCTTCAAAACTGTTTTCAAGGAAAAACAAAACAAATTACTTCAGTATACAACTTTTATAAAATAACTTACACATGAATACGCCAAAGTAACAACTGATAAAATACCCTACAGAAATGGCACTAATGATACACAATTGTATTTATCTTTTTTACTTTATATCTTTAAAAACAACATGTGAACTATATCTACACAGCAAAAAAACTATTCCACTTTGAACTATACTTCAAAATAAGCTACATATATAGAAAACCACATACACATAACACAATTCGTAATGCTCCTTACATAGATAATAATGACCTATATTAAAAAAGAATTAAATTGTCATATGTTTATTGTACACAACCGAAGATCATATTTTCATAGGCAATTCAGAATTATTAGAAATCTACTATTCATTCATACACATCTACATAGAGCATCATGCACAACCAAAAAAATAATTATACCAGACAAATAACTTCACAGCCAGCTGTAATCTACATATACAACACCTACACATACAACTATAATGTACAATCAATTGTAATTTACATAATAATTTATTTTAGCAACAATGTAGATTTATTTTAAACTAACATATATTTTACAAAATATCCGCATTACTTATTAAATTGTTAGTAGTGGAGCAACACAAAATTCATTGCAATATTCTTTAAAGCAAAATACATTATAATTTAAAACTCTTAATTGACCAAGTATGAAGAGCAAAATAAGATGCACCTACACAAAATAGACTTTAATTACACACAATGAACTATGACAACACACAATAAAATCTGTAACTAAAAAAAAGATATGTAAATGATAAACCTACAACTACACAATACAATATGTAACTACAACTACACAATACAATCTGTATCTACACAGAACGAGATGCAACTACACAATAAATTAAATACACAATAAAAATTTGTATCTACATAGAACAAGTTGTAAAAAATATTTATAAATGACATACCTTAACTAGTGTAGGTTTAGATGAACACCATATAATTTTTCCCCAATTTGTATTATACAAAAACCCTAGGTTTTTTTTTCAAATCAATAAATGTATGATCAGATTCAAATTATGAATGCAGGTGAATCCAAAAACCATGGTGTTTATGTAATTCCAAACAAAAAGTAAAACAAACGACACAGACCTTAGATTTGAAATCTGATTCACTGATTTTTTTAGTGAATGGAAGAATATGGCAAGATGATTGAATGTGCGATCGAAGTTCCTCTAGAGTGTTTGAAGCTTCTGGTAATTAATTTTTATGAATGGATGAAGGTGATTGAATAAAAAATTGGAGTTTCTGCAAAGGGTTTCTTAGGAAAACTTGAAGAAGATTATTAAATGTATATACGTTACTTGCTGTAAACAATAATCACATGACTAATATACCCTTTTCTTTTAATTAGTGCATATATTTTTTTAGAGTTTATTACAAAAATGCCATTGTATTGTCAACCGTTGATTCACATAATCAGTGGTCCAGATCTACTTCTCGCACTTCTCGCTATAAAGTGACTTCTCGCATGATCCATCCCCAACATACTCTACATAAATTATTTATGTATAAAAATCCATATCTAGTTAAAACAATATTTTAACAAATTATCTTGAATAACACTTTTATACTCTCTTTTTTATAAAAACCCTCTTATGCGTGAAAATCTCTTTAAAATAGTAAGTAATGGTCTTATGGATTTAAACGTAAATTGAACATCAATAATAACTACAATCTCCATAGAGTTTATATAACTGCTCAAAAATAACACACATCAATAGATCTGTGTTTTATAACAATATCTTAACTAACATAGAGTTAGATACGTACTTTTGTAATATATCTTAATTAGTTAGTTTTTCCTTGATCTACATATTTGTTAGTTAGCTCTTGACGCTTTACACTTGGGTGACCATGATTTAACATAAACACTAATATTATAGTATGCAAATTAAGGAAATAAGAAAGATTAGAGGCTCACTATACTTTGAGGATAAATTAAAGACAGAAAATAAGAAGATGTGAGCTTGTGCGCACTAGCTAGCACTTGAACTCCAACTCCATGCTCGTTCTTGAAAGTGGGTTGAAGGTTTTTAAGATGATAACTCTTGGTATACCTTGGTTTCAAAGGAATGTTGTGCAATTATTGGTGGTGGTTTAATGAATGGTTTAAGGTGGGTGTTCGGTTGTAGTTGTAGACGGAAAAGGAGAGGGAGAGAGTAAGAACTGGGTTTACAAGAGTGTTTGGTTCTTAAATTTTTGTGTGGTTAGTTCCTCACATCCAAGTCTCTTTTATAACCACTAGATATTATACCATCTTCTTTGTAATTAATTATATTTATATGTGTTGTGTGTATAGACATAAGTGTGGAGGCTAAGAAAATGGGTATACGGTTTGGACAAGGTGGTAGAAGTGGACTGGTTTGAATACTCTTTCAAACTAGTTGAATTGTTTGTTTATTCACTTTTATGCAACAATTTATTTAGGTATGTTTTGAGTCAAAGAATGTCTAGTACACCTGCCGTTTGGTCTCCTTTCACAATTTAGTGCAAGTTTGTAAAAGTGGTCTTGTAGGCTTATAATCACATGGGGGCTTGTGTGTACATGCATGCAGCATTATATGAAACATGAAAATGTACATGAGCTTGTTATCCTCAAAATTTGGTCACCGGCAACCGGCCTTCTATTATTGTTGTTGTTGTTGTTAGGGATTTTTACATATAATATGTAATTGAGACACTTAGTAAGGGGAAATATGTAAATGTGTATTATTATTATTATTATTATTATTATTATTATTATTTTGAGTGTGGTTAGAATTGGTTTGAGGCTATTGGTTATTATTCCTTATAATTAGTTTATCGTATACGTATGGATATTTTGTAAGTCAAGATTCCTAGGGCTTAAAATGTGTTTAGGTCTAATAATGTGTCTACAATGCCACATATCTTTAATAAAAAAAAACTCTTATATTTGAATCCAGGTTCACGTTTATAGTTAATCTTAAATTTTGTTCGGTTACGTGAGTTTTTTCACTAAGTATAAAGTACCATTATGCTTCATAATTCATATATATATATATATATATATATATATATATATATATATATATATACACATACAGGGAGGTTATCTAAAAAATAAATAATTTCCTAGGAAGACTAGGAATAAATCATAGTCATTGGATTTTGTTGATCAATGGTTGAGATTTAAAACTACCAAAAACCGACATAGTTTCCTAGAATTACTCTTTCACCATTATAACCGACATAGTTTCCTAGATTTATTCTTTCACCATAGTTTGTAATGCCAAATGTCAAAAAATTGTTGGTTCTTACTATTCATAGAAAATTCCTTATTCTTATTTGAACTTTTTTCTCTCTCTCTCTCTCTCTCTATATATATATATATATATATATATACACACACATATTGATAGGTTATAATAAGAATACATTGTTTTTTAGGAATGGTGAGAATAAATCTCAACCATCATATCAACACATAGAACAGTTGAGATTAGAAGTTACAAAAATAGCATATTGTGTCTTAAGATTGCCCTTCCCATATAGTTTCTTAGGGGTAATTTTGTACATTCACATTGTAAAAAAAATTGAACCGCCATTTTTTATTGTTTAAGAACAATATTCAGTTATGAAACTAACATTACAATTAAAGGATTTAATTAATTGATTCAGTAGAGCTTTTCAAAGATATATTATATATTTATTTGATTCAGTGGCGACATAATAAAACTATGTATTTTGCATAAACTAAAAACTACGATATCTTGGATGAGATAAAAATAAACAATTGAATGGTTTGTAAGAGCATTCACATCCCATTCCCCATAATTATATGAGGGGGATTGGTAAATTATAGAGTGAGGTTTTGAATGATTGTGAGTATAAATTATAGGATGGAGAGAGAAATGTAGTGATTTTTTGTAAATTTGGGGAGCATTGTTTGCCCCTATTTATTTTTTAATATTTGTTGGATTGGTTGTGAGTAAAAGAGAGAGAAAACTGTAATGATAAAATTATTATTTAATTAAACAGGAAAAAGAAATGTAGTATTTTGTAGTGTAATTATAGAGATGGGGATGAGGAATAGTGTGTGAATGCTCTAAAGAAATTAAATGAAGATTCCAAAACACTCGAAATTAATACATAATAATAATAAAAACAATCCATAGTAGTTAATTGATATTCCATAATTATAGGAACTAGTAACCGGTTAATTTGATATTTTAATTCAAATTAATGAATATAAAGATTTACCTAAATACCCTTTAGTTTAAGTTAAGAACTATGTTAAGTGTCATTAACCTATTGGTTCTTTCTATTCTTATAAAACTATTTATTCTTATTTAAACCCTCCTATATATATATATATATATATATATATATATATATATATATGATAAGTATCATTACAGAACTCATAAATTATTTAAGAATTTAAAAAAATCATTGAAAACTAACGGTTTTTATAAATTTTTTTGTATGTTAATTAGTGTTATTTGAGTGTACTTTATCATCTTTTTAAATCTGTATTTACGATTAAAACTTTGAAAATTAGTTTTTGTACAAATTTATGTTTTTTTTACACATATACAAATTTGTTAGCACATAAATTTAACACATATGTAAATTTGTGATTAATATATGTAATAAATTTTTTTTATATAAAATATGATAAAACTACTCTTAAATAATGTTAATATACAAAAAAGGGATATTGGTTTTAAATACTCCCAACTTTCACCCGTTAGTAGATATCACTCTCAACTTATGATTTGTTACCCGCCACTCCCAACTTTCACCTTATTTGTTTCTGGCACTCCCGAACTTAACGAGCTCTAACTCCGTTAGTTTTTTTGTTGACGTGACAGTGTTCTTGCTGATATGGCATTATTGACGTGGCACTTACTAATGAAATGATAATAATAATCATCATCTCACCCTATCCCCTTTCCTCCTTCTTCCACACCCCCAATCACCACCTTCAAAACACACATCCATCTTTGTCACGCCGGCAAGCTCCCCCCCCCCCCCACAGGCCACCAGTACGACCATGATCTCCGGTAGCCTCTAGAAGACTATCAATCTTCCACGTTGTCTACCTCACCACCAAACTCGCAAGTGCCTTCTCCATCAAGCAAACCCTAGCTCCGGCGAAATCCACGGCGGCGGAGAAAATGACGAAACCTAACCGTCTGATTCCGATTCTGAGGGCTTGAGTTATTGTGTACATGACGAGCCTCGTGATCAATGTCCGAGGCTTGTCAGAACGTACGAGCGAATATGAACAATTTTCGTGTCTCAATCGACGAACGAGATCTCTCGATGGACTCACGGTTCATCAAGGAGTTGAATAACTTCACGGTGGCAGATTCATCGGAAAGTATGAATCTGATGTTACCTGATATTTTCATCGGCGATCGGTACGTCGGAGGAGCGGAAGAGGTTAATCAAGTGCACGAGATCATTAAAGGCTTGCCGACACTGAACTCCGGCGAGTGTGACGATGAAGAGTGCTTTACACGCACACATACAATATTATTAAATATATTAGTTTAATAATTTTTTAATTGTTGTTTGAAATTTTTTAACTTTGCAAGGGAATACATGTTTTAAATGATGCTTGTAATATGATGTGAAAGTAATGACGGTAATTTGTGAATGAGTTTGAAATTGATAACATCATTCCATCATGGATGAATGGTTTATACCAGTTAATCTATACAAATTTCCAGTTTAGTTTATACCTCTCTTCATCTTTGTGAACTTGCATATATGCTATCAATAGGTCAACACCATGATAACACTCAAACCTTGTTTCAATGATTTTACCATTTCGTCCCATATTTTCATATAATTATGTGGTTGTTTGAAGTCTATAGTTGAACTCGGCGAATTGGGAGAATGGACTTTGGGTCTTGGCATCTGATGGATTAATAGAAAGATTCGATTGATGATTGAGGTGTAATTGACTTGAACTGAATTGATGTTATCTATATATAACAGGTCATGGAGGACGGTGAACTGGGTTTTTGTTTTTGGTCGTTGATTAAATATATGTGAGATTTTAATTGATGGCTCGTCATGTGCAACATAATCCGCCAATAAGAATGTTTTGGATCCGGGAGGAGGGTGAATTGGGCCTTTTGTTCTTGGTCGTTGATTAAATGCAAGTGGGATTTTAATTGATGGCTTATATTGATAGTCCATGTGTAACTTAATCCACCAATGAGAATGTTTTTTTAATTCAAGTAAAATAATAAAAAAATGATTAAAAAATAACAACATTTACACTTTTTTTTTCTTTTTTTATATTATCTCCTGATTGATTCATTTACGACTATAATCAACCTGGTTGATTCAACCGTGTATCTTCTGAAATAAAGAAAAAATAGAAGAGTGCTTTACAACTCTAAAGCTTTTAAATGTTACAAGAAAATTAAGGAATGTAAAAAGTGAACACCTAAAAATTATTTACATGTTATGTAAAGTTTGTTAGAGCACCCATAATGCGCTCCTACATGGAGTTCTTTTGGATTTTCAAACCTACAACAATTTCAAACGCCATCATTATAGCTCTCGTTCCCACCTCATGTCGGCCTTTGGTCCGGAGTTCCAGACCAGTTTCAAACGAGCTAGGGGTTCCACCACATACAAGATTATTAAATATATTAGTTTAATAATATTTTTAATCGGTGTTTCAGATTTATAACTTTGTAAGAAATAGATGTTTTAAAGGATGCTTGTAATAGGATGTGAATAAGTGACGGTAATTTGTGAATGAGTTTGAAATTGATTGCATCATACCATCATGGATGAATGGTCAAGTATCAAAATTGATGAGATTTCTATGAACAAGTTAATCAGATACGAATTTTAGGATAATGTAGTTACGTAGATGATTTAAAATCACATTTACATAGCTTAGAGGGAGGCCCAATGAGGCCCAGTTAATTGAAAGTGTTCAAAATCAAAGTATTATTGCACTCTCCACTAGAACAACAATCCAATTAAGATCTTCTGTGATAACTCCAAGTGCCATTAGTACACACAAAGAAACCAATGTCATATATCAATATTTATTTGTTGGTAACAAATATTTGAAACCCTAGATTTGACACCACATCATATTAATAGATTAATAATAGTAAGTTATACACATTGTTTTTAACCTCATATACTTACAGTTCATAACATGAGGTATAATATTTTATAGTCATACTATGTATGGTTAGACAATTATTATAAAGAATATTTTAGATTCATATATAGTAACATGTAATTTGTCAATATCAGATCTGTTCCCTGATGTAATGATGTGTGTGTAAAGGAGACATCTTTTTTTTGATAATGAGTATTTAGTACATGTACATCTCTGCTCAGATGGACAGAAGAGACCATTCACATTTGTTTTTGTTAGTCGTTCAAGATCGAAATCTAAGAACTAGAATCCTTTGTATCCAGTATTATATGGCATAATCCGTAACTTGCACTCAATTGATACCAGATAACAAGGGCAGCAATGCACATGGGTGTAAACGAGCTGAGCCTGAGCTCGACTAGGCTCGAGCTCAATTCGTCTTGACTTATGAGTTTTTTGCAAGCTCGGGTTCGGTTCATTTATAATTTATTAACTATTTTGTGTACATTTTGTTTTTGTTTACATATATTTTAAGGAAAACCTTAAACAAGCCTAAGCTCGGCCGTGAAGAGTTAACATAATACATGAGAGTCCAAAAGAGGCCAGATTTGAAATTAAAAATATAGGGCTTGATAGCTAAATGAGCTTTATTTGAAGCTCGGGCTCAACTCGAGTTTGTGTGCTGCTCGGCTCGTTTGCACCCGTAACAATGCATAAGCTCTCATTTGAAGGTTTAAATTTGAGATTTCAATGAATGATTAGTTTCCCAAGTGTCTTGTTAGGGACATGTTTTAGTTTATGTCACCACACTTATTCAGATTTTCTTAGTGGGAGTTTCTTTGAATATTTGTGCACATGGTAAAACAAACTTATCACTTTGAGAAACTAAAGAATTAAGCACATTCCCAGCCAATAAAGCATAACTTTGAATAATTAGATTATGTGAATTTCTCTACACCTATCATAAAAATGGCCAACTATTACCCATTCATTGGTTGATTTGACAATTAAAAAAACTTGCTAACTTAAAAGGACGGGCTCAAAAAATGAAACTCATGATCATTGTTTGTCTTCGTCACTTGTTTGTTATCACCAACAACATTGCCACTACCACCACCGGTGCATTCCGATAGATTGAAGAGTACACAACATGAGATCCCTCGAGGACATTCATTCAGTTATAGTAGCGCCAATAAACTCACTACGTTAGTATGTTATTTTTTTCTATCATAATCGTCAAATTTATATATTTACCACAAAACGATTACAATAAAGTGGCAGGTAAACGGGCAACAAGCTGCGCCGCAACCCCCTTTTGAATAGCAAAGTCAATCATGCTAAAAAAGAAGCTTTGATCGAATCATCAATATAGATTTCGTAGTTCTTATAAATTATGGAGTTGTTAGCATTACCGGTATATATATTTAATAAACTTCATTAATAATTTAATAAAAGAAATCTGTTTAACTCAAATTTAACACCGATATATCATTTCTTATTAAAAAAATTGAAGTTTGCTAAGTTAATCATTGATGAGATATAATTTAGATTGAATGACAAGACACTCAAATATCATCCATCTAGTGAGCTAGAATCAAATACTTCATGAAAAGCATAAAAAGGAACGGTGGGTGTATGTTTTCAGTTCGTAAGGAAATTGATTTTGTAGAGAGTAATTAGTTTGTATATGAGTATACGACTAAAGTTATCGTCTATGATGACAGTGAGCTATTGGTGGAGTGGTTAGGAAGAAACTTGGTATTTTATGTGACGAAGGTTTGATTTCAACTCCCATCATTTAGTTTTGGCCGCACCGGGTGATGATATGAGACTAGGTGAGGAGGTAGAGTTCACTAGCTGGATCCTTGAACTGAACGGGTTTTGCCTCACTGCACTACGACAAGTGTATCCTGATATAGTGAATTTAGCCGGTATCACATTTAAAGGATTCGTTGACCGTTCAAAAAAAATTGTGTATTATTATACTTTGCATATGTGATCCAAATGAAGCAATGATTTTTGGCTTCCATCCTTCTAAGGTCTCCAATCTTTTTTAAAAAGAAATAAAAATTATTTACAACAAATTTGAGTAGCAATGTAGGTATGGGAAATTGTGAATTCTGGAACCTAGACTATGAGTCCTAGTCGACCTTGAACAATGAAACGTCCAGAAATGTGTATTTATTTTGATTTGGTTTTAATTACAATTTCGGCAAATCATTATCCGTCCATTGTTCTCAAACACAGTTTGGGATTATGAAACTTGATTCTAGTGGAATTAGAGAATGCACGTACAATTTACCATTTTTTATTAGGTTTTATTATTTCTTTACAATTTTACCACTTTTGATTTAATAATCTTCATTTTCTGTTTGACGAGATTTTATTTTAACTTGATTTATGTTCAATGTCTTCGTTTAGTAATTTGTTTGTAAATTTGCTACCATGAAATTTAGAAAGAGGGTCTCAAATTCTTAATTCGTTTTAGGCAATTAGTCCTCCACAACGCTTAAGTCGGCCCTGGCTATAACGGTATTTTAGGTGTTAAATTAGTTTAGATAAATGAGGGATGTTAATGATATCCCTATTTTAATGAATCTTAACAATTTTATATCAAAACATGGCATCCTTCCTGGTTCTTCATTCTTTAATCATATTTTAACTTTTTAAAAAGAGTAAGGAATGATTCAAGGTTTAGTTCCTGTGTTTAACGAAGACGGCTGTGTTTTAGTTCTCGTGTTTGACGACAATGACTGCGTTTTAGTTCCTGGATGAGCTTTATTTAATCAAGCTCAAAATATGATTAACATTATAAATGAGCCTAAAACATTGATCTTTAAATAGTATATATAAATAAAAAAAACACTAACCCAATGAAAGACCAGCCCTTCAGCGATCGCTCTCTACCTTCCTATAGGCCGGCCTTAGGTTGGAGCCCGTTATTTTCATGGCATCACAACATTTTATGAAAAGAAAACATGTCATGCTATTTAACCATCATTTACTTATCAATTTCACTCGTTTCAATGGGTGTTGGTATGTTAACAAAGAAAGTTTTTAAACAATTGATTTGAAAATAAATGACAAAGCGTATATGTCTTATTGGTTGGGTCTTGCTAACCACACCCCACACCGCATCAGAGGCCGCTTATTGCTTTATCCGCGGCATATAAGGATATTTTCTAAAAAGTTTTTTTTGTCTTTTTGTGTTAATTTTATTTTACTTTTAATTTAATTTTATTTATTTTAATTATTGTTTTTATTGTTGTTTTACTAAAAATAGATTTTGTTTTATTTTCTTTATCAACAATTATAAAAATTATAACGAAACAATGTAAATAAACGGTATATACATACGAGTTTGTACAAATAATAATAAAAATCTATCTTAATGGCAGTGTCACGAATGGCATCGTTGCCGTCGTGCTATCAAACCTACATCTGAATCCCGGTCTATTGTTGTCCTCGCTGCCACACCTGCCGCCCGATGTGCTCGCTTAATGGTCAGAACCTGATGGTGGTTTTTGTGCTTTTTATTGTCACGTAAATCCTAAGATTTAATTATCTTTCGTTAATACGCTAATGATGTTGTCATTTATATATATATTTCTATATTTTGTTATTATTTGTACAAACTCGCTGTAATGGTGGTGGTTTTCGTGTTTTTTATTGTACAGCGTCGTCGTTGTCCTCGCGACCACACCTAATGTTCGATGTGCTCGCTTCATGGTCAAAACGCAGTGGTGGTTTTTTGTGTTTTTTATCTTCACATAATCCTACGATTTAAGCATCGCCTTTTAACACACCAGTGACGCTGACATTTAGATAGATTTCTACATTTTGTTATTATTTGTACAAATTTGTTGTAATGGTTGTGTGTGTGTGTGTGTATCGTTTATTTACATTGTTTCGTTATAATTGGTGTAATTATTGATAAAAAAATTCAATATTTTTTTTTAATAAAACAACAAAATAAAAAATAATAATCAATTAAATTAAATTAAAACTAATATACATTAAACATAAAAAAACAAAAAAAACACGTTTTTTTTAAAACACATATGCCACATATAGAGCTATAAGCCGTGGTTAAACAAAAGACAAAAAAAACACATCTTTTTAGAAAAGACTTATACGTCGTGGATAGAGCTATAAGCGGCGTCTAGTGCGGTTTTCTAACCACACCGGCGGTCCGGCGGTATTGTTAGAAAAGCCCTATTGGTTCTTGAAATATATATTTTTTTTAACGGCAAATTATGATCACTCACGTGCCACTGGAGTATCATCGTGTCACCGGCGGAACCACGCGATCATATCCATCTCCACAAGACAATAATGTCTAACCACCAATTCAGGAGGAAACCCAATAAATCTTGGGAAAACCCCCTTGTAAGATTTAAACCCAGGACCTTATGGTCCTTAAGTCTTATTCCACCACCAAGATGAAATTAGGCTATAAAGCCATGGACTCTTGAAATATATTATTGATTTTGAAAATATGCTATATGTAGGAAATGACTTTACATCTAATAGCTGATATCTTCGGACTTTTTTAGCACACGGCCTAAAAAGGAATAAAACTCATTTAATCTTATTCATAGTCAGTATCGTACCTGCCATCTCCACTTTGGTGGGATGGTAAAGGCTTTGGCCTTTGGGTGAGAGGTCCAGGGTTCGATCCCTAGCAATGGCGGTTTAATGTAAATAGTAGAAGGAAAGCATTAACATTCAAAAAAAAAAAAAGTATTGTACCTAGGAAAAAAAAAACCTATTCCGTTATCACACAGAGAGAGTTTCAGAGCTATATATCTATACTGATTTGATGTGATGAATATATCTAATAAAAACTATTTGTAAGGCTGGTTGTTATGGGGCGGGGTTGGATTGGTTTTTGGGGCGTGGAACACCGTGGTGGACGCAGTTCAACCAAGGGCGCGGATGGTTTGGTGGTTCAAACGGCCGGCGCGGTTTTAAAAATTTGGTGGGTCCCCCCTCCAACATTCATAAACGGCTAGTTTATAAAAAAAACTAATTATTTTATTTATAAATACTAACTCATTTTATCATTTTTTACTCAAACAAATACCAAATTACTATCAAATTTCACTACAAAAATCTCTCAACTCTCTACCATGAATCTTTTCCTAAATTTCACAGGCTCGACCTCAAACCTGAACCCAAACCAGAACACGAGCTCAAGCTCAAACCCTAACCAAAACCTGAACATCAACCCAAACCCGTGGGATCAGGCTCAAAGGTGGTGGGCTAGTTTACTCGCAAACAATGACCCTACCAACCCTTTCTTTGCCAACCAGCATGTACCCACCATGCCTCCAAACGTACAATCATTTCCCAACGATATGTTTTATCGAATGTCAATGCCGTTTATGCCTCCGCCACCCCAAACCCAAACACCAAACCCAAACACCCGAAACCCAAGTTCCCGAAACCCAAGTTCCCGAATCCCAAGTTCGTCGCAAACGAAGCCATAAAAAGAAGGTTGTTTCCGATCAAACACCAACCGAAATGCATGACAGGAAAAAGTGGGAAGACGATGAGGAAGCGGCGTTGGCGCAAGCGTGGATCGACTCATCCGAAGACTCGGTCTTAGGTGACGGTAAACGCACCGCGATATTTTGGGCAAAAATACGTGATAAGTTTTTTGAGATAATAGGTAGAGGGCGCTACCGTGGGGATGATTCCGTCTCCAACAAATGGAAGGCAATGGTTTTAAAATTGAACCACTTCTCCACAATTCACACTCGCCTTACGAACAACAAACCAAGCGGCACGAACGACGCCGACCTTCTTAAGGCTATGTTGAAACAATACAAGGCCCTTCATGGTCACCACTTCGGCGTGGGGATATTTGAAATTTGGAAGAAATGCACGAGCTCGCCAAAGTGGCATCCAATCCCGACATCTTCACCGCAACCGTCCAAACGGTCAAAAACAACGTCGACTTCGGCCGATCAATCGCCGTCTCAAGCCGGGTCAGATGCTCGTTCTCAATTTAACTCAAACGAGATTGATCCCGATTTTCTTTTTGATGAACCGGATAAGTTGCCACGTCCGGTAGGAAGAGAAAGGGCCAAGGCGGCGGCTAGAGGTAGGGGGTCTTCGCCTAGAACGACATTCTCGATGAGTTCCGGCGTGAGCGCGAGGTTTGACAACTTGGAGCTTGCACTTAAAGAGTTTCACAAGGATAAAAAACACTCGAAAGATGAACTCAAGATAATACACGAAGAAAGAAAGCGATGCATGTTGAATACAAAACCATGCATGAAGAAAGAAAGAAGGCTAAATCGAAGTGGCAACGAGAGAAGGACTTCAAGCTCCTCGCAAAGGATCTCTCGCATCTAGATGATATCACGCGAGCGTTTTTGAAGAAAAAGAAAGAAAGGATAATGGCAAAATACACAAACAAGAACTCGGACGCTGAAAATTAGTTGTATTTTTTTTTTCTATTTGTATCTTTTTTTTTATGTTTTAGTTTAATTAAGTTTGATTTTTATTATTTAGTTTAATTTAGTTTGTATTTTATTATTAAGTTATATTAAGTTTGTTGGTTTATTAAATTTATAAAAAAGAAAAATTAAAAAAAATTAAGGGGCTTTGAAGCCCCCTCACCATAGAGAGGCATCTTTGGGGTTGGGCTTTGAAGCCCCCAGTGCCCACGTGACGCTGACGTGGCACTGGGGAGGGGCTTTGAAGCCCCTCACCATAAAGGATAGCCTAAGTATATGTAACACCCCGGCTAGAGCGGAAAACGCCCGGGTGTGACGTACAGATTGCCTAAAACACATGTGACACTAGAAGATAGATTATTTTAATAATAAATAAATAAAACATGGGTTTTATTGTTTTCTTTTGTAATTGTTTTGTTGAACAACTTGTGTACTTGGGATTTGAATGAATTAATGATATTATTAATATCATTAGTTTCTGGTGAGTTCACACGGTTTAAATACTACATAAAAACCATATAATTCCATGAAAACTTGTGAAAAAACACATAAGGGTTCTTTACACTAGAAACAATGGTCTACGAGTGTAAAGAATAAACGAAGGTCTTTTCCAATTGGGATTGTGCACCAACGTACTCAGATCGGAGTCCCTTTTCCACTAGAAACAATTGTCCATGAGTGCAAAGGGGGCGTATGATCATACTTATCGAAGAAATCCATGCACATAATATCATAGCAAGTAGCAAGTAGCAAGTAAATACACAAATCCATGTAGTGAATTGTAGTTTGTAAATCTATACTATATAATAAATAAAACTTTTTTATTGCCACATGTCATCATCATATTAATTCTTACAAAATTTTCCCTCCTCTCTCTCATATTAAATACATTTATCTTTATTATTAATAATTTTGTATTTTAAATTTTCCTTCCGCTCTCTCATATTAAATACAATTTTATTTTAATCATTCAAACTTTTAAAAGACAAATTAACTATTGAAGTATTCTCGGTGTTTATGTTAATTCAAACGACTGGTTTTTTAACTGGTTAAAGTATCAAACATGGTTTAAGTCAAAACAATTTATTATTGGAATGGTTTCGATCCACGGGTTGGTTAAAAAAGTAGTCATTTACAACATTTTTTTAATTTGCTATTTAATCAACCCATAATTTATGTTAAGTTTATCATCTTAAAAATCCACAAAAATATTAACACTATACTACATGATTTGTTTTTCATGCGGTAAAGACAACTTCTTACCATTGGAATACAAATGTTAAACGTTAGTACACCGTTAATCAGACAACCAATTGACTTTGTATACCCTTATATTCTTCATATGGTATCTATCAGACATCAAATGATACGTTACAAGAAAGTATGTTTTTAAATGACCCAAAATATAAGGTTGTTAAGTCATAGGTTAGTTTTAAAAGCCGATGTTGAATTGATGCTGATTAAAAATATTAACTAGAAAATTGGTCTATGCAATGAAATTAAGTTACATGTGAAAATACAATATGATAACCGTGCTATAGAGCCGAAATCATATCTGGAAATAATATTGGAACTCACAATTTTATTTATTTATTTTAAATCCTATACCTTTAGATAAAAGTACTAATTTTGAAGAATGAAATTTTCACTTAATTTTGTTTGGAATGAAGATTAACAAAAGTGAAGGTCAATCATCGTAGATTGTTGGTTTGTTTTTTAGACAATTTGTTTTAACTCATGACCAGTTATTTGTTGCATTATCTAGTGTTAAAATCAGAAACAATGTGAAACTATTAAGTTTTGAAAAAACAAGGAAAATTTACAAATAAAACTACACATATTGTGTATTAAGAAATATTTAAAGATTTATAAATTTTCTATTTTCATATTGTATAGTGTGTGATTTATTATACCATATAATATATCTTTATATCTGTTGAACATATTTTTTTGTATGTCACATTATGATATTGTTTAAATAAATTTAGTTATTCTAATCCGTGTGCTACACGGGTAGCTAACCTAGTGATAAATAAAAGATATTGATTGTTGATAGGATATATATGCTATCCCAAAAATGTAAAAAAAAACGTTAAAAAGAGGGTGTGAGAAACTCACCTTTGTGATTGGAGATAACTTTGAAAAGGAAAACCGTAAGTGCGTTAAATGAAATCGAACGATCGAATCTCGCGAGCTAGAACAAGAAATACAAAAGTTACTAACTAGTTTACGGGACTATAACGTTGGTTTTAAGGTTTATACATTTTTATTTATAAGAATTTTGTTTTACATTTTTAAGCGTATTAATATTTAAATTAACGGGTTTTATCAATTTTTATTATTATATTATTATTTACAAGATTCATAATTTTTAAGGAATTTGTCATAATCGTTATGTTTCATTTTAAAGTTACAACTACATTTTATATATATATTATCTACATAATTATTTAACGAGTTTTAACGGGTGGTTTGATTTGTAAAAGTTGGTTCTTGAACGAATTTGCTAACGAAAATTAAAACATCTTTTGTTTAACCAAAATAATTTTATTTATTTTTGTATGATTTATAAAAGTATATTTAATTTGTTGAAACTAAAAAAAATTGGTTTTAAAAATAAATGAAATGGGTTTGATGTGACTCGGGTTCAAACCCGGGTGTCCACAACCATACAACACATACACAACCATTTGACCAGTTAAGCTTTTGTTTAAAAGATGAAAAGAGTTAATTATTAACACAAACCCATATTCATCATCTTCTTCACATAAAATCCTAGATTCAATTCACCATAATCGTTCCATGTTTGTTTAATTTATGTTAGGGGTTTTGTTTGTCGAGTAAAATTGAATCAAAACCATATATTGTTTACCTCGATTTGTGTCGGAATAACGGTGAACGGAGTCGCCGGAGTTCGGACTAACACGAGCCAACTAAAGATTTTAGAGAGTTTTAGAGAGAGGATTGAAGGTTGGTGCAAGTTTAGATGATGTTTAGGGTCCTATTTATACTAGAATTAGGAGCGTATAGTGATTAATTCGTCGTTAATGAATTTTGATAATAATCCGGCGGTTCCGGATTATTAGCGACCATTAAAGTTTGTTAATAGAAGTAAATTAACTTGATTACAGGCCCTAATTAGTGGCGAAACGCGGTATAATAATTGTTTGGGTCAAATAACGGGTTTAACGAGATTTAATAAGGTGGCCGGAGTTGGTTTGGGTAGCCGGATTCCGGCATCGCCGGAAAAACGATGGTACAGGGGAAGGAATGGGCTGGGTAGGGTATTTTAATAATACTAGTTTTTTCCCGGCGCGTTGCGCCGAGGCAGATGGGATCTGGCTATTTACCCATCCCGAATTCGGTTGGTTTAGATTACGTTCATTACAGCATCAATGAGTACCATAACTAAAAAACTTGTATAACTTACGATACAAAAAATAACATGTTTAAAATGACGTTTATACGGTCGATACCCGGACGTTGTGGTGGCGAATCGACACGAATTCAGTCGGTCTTGGTTAAGACACATTTCAAACGACGTTTCGGTCAGTAAAACCCGTTGCGGCGTGGTGGCAACTCTCCATGAATTTGGTCGGCCTCAGTTACAACACATTTCAAACTACGTTTATTCGGTCGGTAAAACCTTGACATCGCGAATTCAATCGGTATTGATTACATTTGTTACGGTGCCAACACTTAAAAAAAATGGCATATTAAAAGAAAATAAGAGAAATAAAACTCATTGCAGTATTCAAAAAAATTCTTGTGAATGGCCTAATACTGGACCCGTCCAAGTAAAACAAATAAGAAAAGGCATATCGCCGGATGGGATTCGAACATGCAAACGGAAGTTAACATTAAATTAAAGGAATTCAACATCAGCCATCAAGCCAAGTACAAATCTATAGCATGGACATCAACTGAATTATTTAAATACCCAAACTCATTATAGCTTTCAAGAATTTGTGGCACTAACGTGCAATATTTATCTTATACTGAGTATTAACTCGTCGCATTGCGGTGATGCAGCAACGTGAATTCGGTATGGATCAGTTAGGTTCATAATTGTAACAATAATAAAACCAAAAAAGTAAACACACGAATACTATTGACACTCGTATAACTTATGTATAAAAAACATATTTAAAACCACTTGTAGTCGGTTAGTAAAACCCACACGGTATGGCTGTGAGTTGACGTAAAGTCAGTTGGTATCGGGTCACGGCACCGGGATTAACCAAAAAAGCATACCTAAGCCACAAACAAATACAAAAATATTTAAAAGACAAAAAGAAAGTAAAAATAAAAAACAAAAAATAATGATAATTAATCTAAAGTTAAACAGTCAGTATAGTCAAACATAGAAATAGAACACAAGTGACAAGTCCCCTTCACAACTAACAGAAAATAAAAAAAATGGCAGCAAGAAGAATCGAACTCAGGCAAATGATACACCACAGCTTTAAAAAGAATCAGCTTAACCATTTGAGACAGCCAGCAGACCTTGTAACTAAACAAAATAATTTACTTAAACAGAGATCTTCAAAAGTCTTTGTGGCACCAAAATTTGATATTTATCTATAGTATAATTTATTATTATTATTTAAATTCAAATGTTACACTATAAGCCCTTGTACTTCTTAAATATCTAAATAAGTGTTTTTGAATTATTAATGATTTAACCCTTGAACATTATAACCAAATGTAACTTAATAGAAACTTGGTATATTTTTAATATCCTTGTATTGTTTACGTTTTATACTCGATAAATTTAAACTTTGATTATTTGCTAGACCTTTATAGCTCGGAGATTCGTTAGTTGAACTAAACGGATAGAAAATGAACGAACTATAAATCATCGTAATTAATATTAAATGACCAAACGAATTTATTAAAACGACACCACGGGTCGGTTTAACGAATACAAATACAAAAACGAACACAAATAAAAAAGACAAATGTCACAGTATAAGATTTTGAATTTAATATATTTGTCCTTTCTTAAAAAGAAAAAGAATAAAAAGTATAAGATTTTGTTAGTTGGTTACTTGGTTTTGGTAATGAATATATAACTAGGCTTTATTCATAATGTCATTAGTTCGAATCTGCGCCAAAATATAGGTTTTACCCGAGCCAAAATATAGGTTTTACCCTGCCTGCATTACGCTAGAGAGTTTCGACTCTTGTGGCTGCAGAACTGGTGTTAAATGACATCAGGGGAGAAAGTTTCTCCAAGAATGCGGGGAGTACTTGGAAACCAGGGGTTACACTTTCAGAAGAAACTCTCTGGACCATCCAGTCATATCATAGGTTATCGTCGTTCTAAATAAACAAAAGATTTTGTTAAAATGTTATATACTTTAAATTGTTAAAGTTGTTATACTTTTGTTCACAATATTTTTAAACAAATTTCTTGTAGTTCATGTGATTTCAACCCATGACCTTTCGATAAATATATGTTTTTTCAACTAATAGATTTGTAATAAGCTAATATTAGTATGCATGCTTGAATAACATATCTTAAAACGGTTAAACCAAATGTGTGTAAAACTAAAAGAAAAAAAAAATCAAAATAAAAGTAATGACGTGAACAATGGTGATCAGCGATGACCGCCAGCTGTGGATGTAGATGTGATATATGGCAGTGATGAACATGTTTGGGATTAAATTTGAAACTGCTTATTAACATATTGGATTTTTCATAAAATCATTTTAAAAAGCTAGGATTTGTAACTTTTTAACATTTTTAAAAGGCTAAAATAAAAGGGAATTTTGCATTTGTCACATACTTTTTTAATTTATTGGTTTTTTTTTAAAGTTAATAAGTCAATAAACTGTTTTCAAACTCAATCCCCAAACATGCTCGATGTTTCAAAAAGGGGACAGTTGGGTCCGACTATTGATATGGTTAACTGAGTAGAGAGAACAAGGTGTTCGATAGACATATGTTTGAAAGACTACCTTAGCCGGTTCGTTAGTGAGTTGTTAGTACGAACCAATATATTAGAGAATCAGTGTCGGTACAAACATGTAGAGGAGAAGGATAAAATCATAAAATGTGTAGTGTAGAAGACACCATTGCAGTAGAGCTAAGAGAGACCACCGAAGGGAAAGGAGCGATATGCTGTTTCTAGGGTTTTATTTTCCATTTTATTTTGTTTTAGTAACCAATGTATCAACTCTATCTTCTGCGTGAATTGTAGGTTTATTGTTATCAACTTGAATGATTAAAAACTGCTTACAAAACGTCAATTTAGAGACAACCGCTTACAAAACTTCAATTTATACCAAGTCTGAGTCAGGTATCACTGATAACTTAATAATTTGGGCTAACAAACCTATTTTACAACCAAATTTAAAAACAAAAGTGTGTGATATTTGGATATAAGTCGCATATCACTAGATGCGACATTTGTTATTTAAGGATATGAAACTTTTGAGATTGCTATAATTAAAACATACTAATTTAAACACACAAAGAGATCCTAAGATGACACTTGATTGAAAAACTAATGCACGAGACTTGTGAGCACATATCATAATCCGTAACTAATTTTGTACTTATAATAAGGGTTATTGGATTTTAATAATCAAAACTTTCATCTATTAGCTGAGATTCATTCCAACTCAGGAAATATTTACAAACAATTCTAAATTTTAATGTATTTTTCTCCGGCAATCTTATACTAACTAAAAAGTAACCTTGTTAGTCTTTTGATTATGTGGAAAATGCGTATGAAATTGTTGTAGGAAAATACGTCAAAAATTAATCAGATTGACTTTAAATATTATATGAGTGGTGATTAATCCTGGCTGATACGGCGAAATGTAAAAGTCGGGATTATTAAAATCCTTTAACCCTTATAAGAATAAACTACAATAAGCAAAAGTAGACAGACTATGAAGTTGCATCTCTCTTTATTATAAATCAAAATAGTTTTTTACACTGTTATAGATGTATAAACAATATGGAAAATGAGTATCTTAGTGTTTTTTTTCTTATGCTTACTACTGTTAAGAAAATATTTATAGGTAATTGTCTGCTTTTAGCAAACACACGAAAGAGGCGTACAAATTACATAAAGATGGTCGCACTTTACAAATTAGTCTTTTTCCATATCCGTTATTATAAAATTGCGAGCATTGGTAGTGCAGTTACTTGTACGGCATGAATTAAAATCTAAACACGCGTTCATATTAATTTAGTAATAATGACTTGAAAAAACAAAAATAATAAAAAAGCATGTGTGGACCAGTCGTTTGCAGGTGGGTCGACTCCTTGTTTTAGGGAGCTATACCTACATCATACAAAACAAATATTCTTTTTAACTTCTCAAACTAAATGTCATATTAAAATGAGCTCATTTGTGCACCATGCTTCTTGTTAGACGGCAATTTATTTATTCTTTTTCTAACGTGGATATTATTAATACGAAAAGAGGCCTAACAACCCGCTAATAAGAAGCTAAGGGAGAAGCTCAACAATCTTACACAAGCCAAAACAAGACAACTGCAAAATCAAACCTCCTCCGTCTTTGCCAATATATATTCCAACTCTTAGGCAAATTATTAGTATGTAATGTTATGATTTATGAACGGTTGTGTCCATAGCGTTTGTTATTTTATTGCAATCAAAGTTTTATGTAACTCAAGTTTAATTACAAGATGAAAAGAAAAAATGAAAAAAAGACTTGGTTTATTCTTGAAAAATGGGTTATGACGTCCAAATGGAGTAAAGGCAATAGAATCCCGAACACAATAAACGTGAAGATAAAAAAACAATAAAGTTTTTCAAAACTTACGTTAGAGCATTTTCAATTCATTCTCTATCCATGTTTTAACTTTATCTTTAAAATTTAGAGAATTTCTTTATAAAAACACTACTCCGTCCCATTCTTTATCCATATAACCATTTCCATAATTTTATGGAAACTAAAGGTGAATCCCCATTTTTGGTACAATACTTAGGTCAAAAAGCATGAATAGAAGTATAGAACACAACAAAACTTTTATGATAATGTGTTAGCGTTTCATGAAAACCATCAACTGAAGCCCTGATTTTATTGTAAACGTTCTTTTTCTTCATTTCGTTCCCATTTTAATTTACAACACCTACATGTTCGAATTAATTAACTCATATGTTTATTTATGCACTTACTTTTAGTCATATGTTATCAATTTAAAATTTTGAAGAGTTATAAGTCAACATATTTTTTGTGTTTTATTCTACTTCATACTTTCAAATACAAGTATTTCGATGGTACTTTGGAAGTTTTTGTTGACTGTCAATTCGTGTATTAACGTGTTTAACAAGTTAGAGACGACGCGATTAACACAATTGACTTTGGTGTTTTAAGTATGACAGTTATACATTTTATGTACCAAGAAAGAGAAATGATATACTATAGTGTCTTACTATTAATTATTTTTAAAAAGTATAAAACTGCATAGCACACTTTTTTGCTAAACATGTCTTATTATGTCTATGTAGGTGCCCATTATGACGGAACATGTAACAACAGGGTGAGTAGTAGCCGCAATAGAGTATGACGTAGTCGACATGTTTTTCGTCTTGATCGAGTTCTACTTTAAGATGTATAATTAAGGATGATGTTAGGGTTCTTAAGAGGAACCCGGTTTAAAAGATAGGAAACACATAAAATTGTATATGAAATTTTTTATTAGGTTATGATGTTAACTTGTAGTGGCGGATCCAGAAATTTTGTTTACAGGGGTCGGAAGTTTTGAGGACTGTTGTCTATCATTATATTAACCTTTTTTTTGGATAAATTCAGCCTGGATCGGGTCGGGTTGGACCGGGTCACATAATAAATAAATAAGCCAAATTAAATTATAATTACATAAAAAAATCACGTCCATCATGAGACGAAAAACAATTTGATTGGTTCACTTTTATTATAAAGTTAAATACCGATTTACTGATCGAAACCGATTTCAAAAACTAGACTATTTAATAGTTTCTATATTTTTAAAAATTATAAAAATACGGAGTAACAACTATAAACAACTTCAACAAAAATATATAACAAAACAGAAGTATTTTACGATTTTGAAAATAAAATTATATATATGAATGGCAAAATGGTTAAATAAATATTGAGAAAGTGATAGTATAAATCTATATAGTAAGAGTTGTTGTACAGTTTGTTTAGTAAAGATAATTAATGAAGCCGTTAACTATAATTACATTACAATGCTATAAGGGGGTGTTTGGTACAGAGAATGGAATTGTAGAGAAATGGAATAGAGAAATGGAATTGCAGAGAAAGGGAATTGGTCTGGAGAATGAGAACTGACTGTTCTATTTGGTAGTACAGAGATTTCAGTAGAGAAATATAGCTGAGAATCATTTCTCTTGTTTGGTACATAGAAAATAAACAGAGAATTATATCAACTTTATCATTAGCACAAGTATTTTTTTCATAACAAATATTTATTAAAAAATAAAAAACATATAAAAAGATGCATAAATTCCAACCAAAATATGCATTGATCAAACCAATTCACATACAAAACATAGTTTTTAAGCAAAAAACATCAACCATAGTTAAAACCAATTCACATACAAAACATACTTCAACCATACACAACTATCCCATTGAACCATCGGTATACAACTCGACCATCTCAATTTTCTCTTCTATTGTCAACGCAAGAAAAGAACGTCCTAGATCCACATCTTTACCAATCAAATGAGCTGCTTTGAACCGTTTTTTCGTAGTGATACCTGATAAAGCTTTCAACTCATCACTAACCTTTTCATAGATTTCACGAGCCTCCATACCTTCTTTGCTAAGTTGTTCACCCACCATCTCCCCAAATCGAAGCAAAACTTCCTTGATATCTTTGCAAGACTCTCGATATATCTCATCTGCATCCGTGCTTCTACCTCTTTTGCGCTTGCTTGTTACACTTCCTGTTTGTCCTTCAGATCTATCAACATTTGGAACGGCTTCATCAACAAAATCAAAGTCTTCAATATCAACAGGTGAGCTTGTTTGCGTCTCTTGAACAACATCTTCTTCTCCAAGGTCAACTGCTTTACTACCAGTAGCTCTATCCTTACCGAATATGGTACACAATTTGTCATAGAAAGGAAATGACTTGTCACGAAAATTCACAGCACCTTTGTGAGACTACAAGACAATTACAAATAAATTAGACTAAAATTTTAAAATCTAAAAAATATATTTTTTAGAATATACCTTCACGTATTCATTCCAAACACTATCATCGGCAATAATACAACATTTTTGTTCATCCCAACCAAACCCACTTGCATGCACCATATCATATACAATGCTAAAGTGTGTCTTCCATGTCTTCATCCTAGACTTTATATGTGGTTCTGCTTTGAGGCCAGAGTTAGGAAGACTTACATCAAGCAATTGTTGAACACCATTTAAATAACCTGGTTTGAATCCATTCTCAGCACCAGCATACTTTCTGGATGCATGTATCTCCATTAATGCATCAATTAGCTTTGCATCTTCATCATTTGTCCAGGTATGCTTGCTCCGAGTAACTCCTCTCACTATATTTGAATCTGCCATGTCTACTTACAAATGCATAATTATACAATTAAAAATCATAATTCATGTAACTACAAATACAAATATAACAAGAAACATTAATAAGAAACAAATAAAGTGCATAAATAAACATTAATAAGAAATATCCTTGGTTCTACAAATAAAAAATACATAATTGTCAAACATAATTAAGAAACATTGTTGGCACGCTGCGCACGCATCGCAGTCCAACTATTAAACATTTCATTAGCAAGAAGGTCTCTACGATCGGTCCATTCTTGTGAGGGCTCGATTATAGAAATAACATTGTCATGGTCATTTGCAGGTTGTGTGTGATTTACTGGGATTTCGTTATCAAGAGGGTCTTCACTCATTGTTGTTCGTATGAAATTGTGCAATAAACAACAAGCAATGATGATACGTGGCATGGATTCTATGGGATGATATGAGTTATCACGCAAAATAGCCCATCTATCTTTAATCATTCCGAAACATCTTTCTATAACATTCCTGGCCGATGAATGTCTCATATTAAAGAACTCCTTAGCATTCGTAGGAGGACGAGACCAATCGTTAAGATGATAACGTTGACCTCGATATGGAGTTAAAAATCCTTCACCATTTGTATAACCGGCATCACAAAGGTAGTATGTTCCTACAATTAACCATAAACTCTATGTTAATTATCATACTTAAATCTATGTATATTCTTTGAAAATTGTCTATCACATACCCGGAGTTATTTTAAGACCATTGGGTCTACTGATTGCATCACGCAAAACTCTACTATCAGCTGCAGAACCCTCCCATCCCGCTAAGACATACGTAAATAAAAGGTCTCTCGTACATACTCCGAGTACGTTAGTACAAATCTGCCCTTTTCTTGTCCTATAAGGTTTTCTATCAATAGCATGGACTTTAACTTTAATGTATGTTCCATCTAATGCTCCTAAGCAACCCTGAGTTAAAAGAAATCATTACTTATTAATGTATGTTAGCAAAAAATATCTTTAATAAAAAATGTGTTTGACTAACCTTAAACCATTTCCATCTTTCATCAGTTTCATTATCTGGCACTGGCACGGGTGACTTGTAGAGTTCTTTGTGTAATCGACATATAGCATTTAAGACTAACTTGAAATACCGACTTACAGTTTCTCCGGACCGATGAAATCTGTTGACTAGTATCCTATTCTTTGCATTATGAGCAATGGTATCTAAAAACATAGCAACTTGCTCATCGACTAGCATGTTTTTACTATTCTTTAGTCCCCCTCTAGTTTCTAGCATATCACAAAGTGTTGTAAATGCATGTATATTCATTCTTATGTTAACAACACTCGTAACATCACTTTCATAAACCATCCTCACCATGTTTTCACGCCTATTATGGTAACTCATTAAATATTTTGTACGTAAAGTCATTGACTCAATCGACCGACGCAAATGATAAGTACACAACATCCACCAACGAATCGTAACATAAATGACATAAAATGCACCTATGGCAACTATTCTTTGTCTGGAAGGTGATCTTGCCATCTACATATAAAAATATAAGAAAATTCAAGAAAAACAAATAACTCCAAAATATAATCCAAATATTAGTTTGCTTTGTGTCTGTTAAATCTAAACTTCATTTAGCTAAGAATATTGAAGCAGTTGCTAATTTAATCAACAACATAAACCTAATTCATGTTCTACCACTTAATAATTATTGATTTGTACAAAGCTAATAGAATAAGATGTATAATGAAAACAAAGTGTTGGATTAAAGGAGAACTCACAGGTTAGGTTTGCTGATGATTAAATGATTGATAGAAGCTGATTCCAGGTACGGCGGCCGATGCTGATGGATGTCAAGTGACTGCCGATGCTGATGAAAAAAAAGTATATCAGTTTGCTTTGTGTCTGTTAAATCTAAACTTCATATATATAACAAATCAAAAGAGTTCATAGTTCCTATTATACACTAAACTAGACCTCACGATAGTTATAATAAGCGCACCATGTTCAGAGGAACCAAACTTATATATTGTCCAAAAAGAAAAAATCCAAAATCTTCATCCTAAATAAACATTTCTAACTGATATCTAACTAATCCAAACAATACCCATGTATCAGTTGTATATACCAAACTTATATGTTGACAGAACACAGAAGTACAAGTTGATTATTGTGGATTTGTGGGACATGGTGCGGACTTGACTACATGAGATCAAAGTCAAAACATCATTATTTTTATTTATTTATTATTATTATTATTATTATTATTTTCTGAAAACTGAATCAAAGTGACAAATATAATCCTAACAACATTCAATTGGTCATCTTGATATTACATCCAGCACAATGGGACTTAACTCAGGGATGCATACTACTGTCTAACATAATGCATTATAATATCACTCATAATAATAAGCACAAGACAGTTAGACAGACATTCAATTCCATTTCTAAGTTGGTTGACCAGTTAACAGACATTACAAGTTGATTCTGGTGGGACATGGTGGGGACTAGAGATCAAAGTCAAAAACATCATTTTTCTTCTGAAAACTGTATCAAAATGACAGATATAGCCCTAATATAACAATATTCAATCGGTCAACTTGATATTACATCCCTAACACAGACGCTACAGTGGGACTTAATTCAAGGATGCATATCTACTGTCTAACTGAGAGCTGTTCACAAGTCGAGACCGAGTCGAGCCTGAGCTCGGAATTAAACAAGGCGGCTCAGCTAGGCTCGAGATTGATTTTAAAGTTAAACGAGCCTAAGATCGAGCCATGACCCGACCCGAGCTTGGGTCGATTTTGGCTCAGTTACAAAAATGAGCCAACTCAGCTCAAGTTGTTTCAAATCATGTATTTAGCTAGTTTTATTTGAGCGAGCCACGAACCGAGCTTCGAGCCGCAAGCTTTATGAACAGCCCTAGCTTGAAGTTAAACGAGCCTAAGATCGATCCATGACCCGAGACGAGCTTGGATTGAGCTCGGCTAGGTTACAAAAATGAGCCAGCTCAGCTTAGAGCTCAGGTCATTTCAAATCAAGTTTTTTTAAGCTAGTTTTATTCGAGCTTTCATTGAGCGAGCTGCGAGCTTTTTGAACAGCCAGTCATAATGCACTGTAAAATTAATTCATAATGGTAGCTTTATGAGCATAAGATAGCCATTGAATTCAATTCCCTAAAAATCACCTCACCTAGCATGAATGCATGATTACACATAAGCCTAATCATCATGTGTGAGTTATTAGATGGATTGTAATGAATTAAGCAGATGATTACTTAAGCTGATAACCATAACTACAGAGTCAATCTCATGCTGCTAAATTAATTAGGTCTATCTAACAAAATGCACATTTCATCACACAAGTTTGAGATCAAAGGATATGTGTTCAAAGTTCAAACATATATAATATAATCATAATAAACCACTAATCAACTTATCAACAGTAATTGATATACCTAGGGTTTCTAATCTCTAAAACTTGATACGAATGGATCGAAAATAGATAATTTGGATTTTGTAATATTATCTGAGATTAACGGCAACAGATGTGGATAGGATTCAACGGCGGCTGCGTCGACGGACGAGATAAATGGCGGGAAGCATCGAAGGTGGACGATGGCGGCAAACAGTGTAACGCTGACGTAATTCAAGTACCCTTTAAGCTCAACCCTCTTTATGAACGATGTCAGGTGACTGCCGCTGTGTTCCTGAGTTCTATACACGGAGAGAAAAGAAAGAGTTTGAAAGGAAAAGGAGGAAAATGGGAGAAATGAAACCCTAGAAATCCATTTCTCCGCTTTTTTTAGAGAAACAAAATCAGAGAAATGGAAATGGTTTATTTCCATTTCTCACCTCTTTCTTTCATAAACAAACAAGAGAATTCTTTCCAATTCCATTTCTCACCCCTCAATTCCCTCTACCAAACACCCCCTAAGATGAAATTAGAAGGGGTGTTTTGGAACTTTCTGCAATAACTTTGGAAATAATTTAATTATTAAATAAACCTATGGGGGCTAAAGTGAAACTTCACAATTATTTCAACCATTTAACCCAGGTCGTCATCCCCACCGGATTATTTCCAATCAGTAAAGCAGGCTGCCGGCTACTGTCACCGTCTTTTCCAACCATCTTTTTTCCTTCCTTTTTTCAGCATTTCAAAGGGATCGGCGTTAAAATCTTACAGGAGTCGGAGTCGAAATCTTACAGAGGTCGGATTTTATCTTATATATAACCCTAATTTATTTTTTTTTCACAGGCCGACCCCTGTAGCTTGGGCGTGGGTCCACCCCTGTTAACTTGTATCTCTCTTTATATACACCCAACAGAATACCCTTTATTAGTTAAGTAAGGGTAACATGGCCAATCAACAATTAACAAACTAATATATAATAAGGTATAATTAATATTTTGATATAATATTATATAAATGATAATGATGGTCATATTAATAAATATATAATATCAAGAAATTATCAAGAACGAGTATGTAAAATTTCGTAATGAAATATGTACTATATTTCATTGTGAATTCGATATATTAAACTAGTCCAAGTAAAGTTCTCATATCGGGGCCGAATGAACACTCACAATGAACCTGAGGTAGGTCCCAACAGAGCCCAGTTGGACCCGCAAGACTCACCTCAAAGAGGGACGTCTGCGCAGTTGAACCCGCAAGACTCACCTTCAAGAGGGACGTCTGCGCAAAGACTAAACTCGCAACTCACCTTAAAGAGAGACGTCTGCGCAAAAACCAACTGGATCCGCAGGATCCACCATGCTCAGAGACGTGACGTCCTTACGCGCCAGTACGCAAGCTGTTCCCGCAGGAAAAGCCTCCCAATGGTCGACGTACTCCGCCTGTTCCCGCAGCAACGGATACTAGCCATCAGGGAAGGCTACCCGCGCAGCAAGGCTACACGCACAAGGCACTAACTCTTAAATAATTCAGCAATGTCACCTGAAGAAGGAGTGAGCAAGCCAGGAATACTCCCGCCCAAAGCCGGGAAAACTCCCGCCCAAATGAGCCAGTCCGTACGCTACTGGAGGATCTTTTGTACTGTACCTGCCAAGGTATGGACAAAAGATCTGACCAAAGCTGCGACAGCTCACTGACAACAGTACGACGAGCAGCACGCTCTACTACTTAATGTCACTATCAGCCGCTGCCTACTCACCACCAACCTGTCGTAGCACGTGCATAGCCTGCAGTTGGTGGAAAAGGAATAGTACACAGCCGGCCTGGTCACTATCAGCCGCTGCCTACCCACCAACCACCAGCATGGCACGTGCGTAGCCCACAGTTGGTAAAACAAGAATACTATTCAGACGGCTGTACCTGCTTGGAAACCTACCTTCGGCTATAATACTCCAACACCTTGGAATGGTATGATCACATTATCTTATGATCTTATATCTTCATATATTATCTGATATCTGCTCTAGTCATTTCTTTTAATATACACTTATATTCAAGAGCAATCTAGTCTGATTCTCACGCCGGAGGGTGGTCACAAGGAGGTACCCCCCCCCCTTCTCAGTGACGAGCTCACGGTGTCTGTTTTGCAGGTCATCAGAAGAATAACCATCTTGCCGGACCTAACCCTCGTGGGAAACATCTACTTAACCCCCAGATTATCCGTAATCTGCCGGGGTCACTTAGTGTTTTTTCATTGGCGCCATCCGTGCATAAAAGCTAGAACTTATTCTTTTTCAGTTTTTTCAAACTTCTGGAAAGATGGTTAATGTTACTCCGTTGCCAAGGCCAACGAGTGACCAAGAAACCCCGGTAACCACGACCCCAGCTACTGGGGGGAACACCGGCGAGTACACAATATTAACGAACACTACCCCGGTTACCCAAGCCGGGGCAAGTGCAGTAAATTTTACGAACACTACCCCGGTTACCCGAGCCGGGGCAAGTGCAGTAAACAATCCTTCACTGGGATTCACCGATACCCAGTTGGAGAGACAACAGGCGAGGCTCCCCTGACAAACACTCGATCAAGTTAAAGCGTGGGCCGAAGCACGTCAGAAGGAATTCCAAGCTGAGTTGGATGAACGCTTGCGTTCACTCCGACAGGCTGACGAATTCGGAAGCACTCAATAGCTCAACATGAGCAGTGAGTGCGAGTACTCGGACGATGATCGGGAGGAATCCAACACCGACGCAAACCCTCGCCATAGGGCAAAAGGGAAGCGTAAGGAAACGGACTTCCAACCGAGAAGGAATTTTGGAGACACCTTCAAACCAAGGAACGCGGGGGGGGGGGGGGGGGGGGGAAACCCACGCGACTTCTCCAAAACCTTTAGACCAACTGCTGCAAATGCGGGAACATCCAAGTTTGCAAGGGACATTGCGGAAGCAATCGCCCCGAGAAGAGCCAAACAGATTTCCAACATCGGCACTTATGATGGTATATCTGACCCAGACGATCATTTGAACAGATTCATAGCGGGGGCAACCGTCAGCAACTTGACGAACCTACGTGGTGTTATATGTTCCAGATGACGCTGGTTGGAGCGGCTAGAGCGTGGTTTGACCGTCTACCGGTCCACCACATCTACGATTGGGCAGACTTCCAACAGAAGTTCAGCCAACACTTCAGTCAACAAAGAAAGTACACTGAAGAGCAATGGACGATCCTCAACTGCATCCGAGAGGAAGATGAATCTTTGCTAGACTTCATCACTCGCTTCAACTCAAAGAAGCTGAGTCTGGGCGCTATTAGTGAAGATCTTGTTCGCGCTGCTTTCATCCAGGGCGCGAAAGATCCAGAGCTCATCCGCACCTTAACGGGTAAAGACGGCATGCCATCCACATGGGATGCCATCATGACAGCAGCTAAACGCTTCGCGGAAACGGAAAAGCAACTGGGTAGAGATCTTCCCCAAAGCACAAACCTCTACACCCAGAAAACAAGAGAAAACAACGTCCTTACCGCCCGACTTAACAAAAAGAGGAAGCTAGGTATTTGGCAGTCAAGGGTAAACTTTGACACCTCATCCGGCTCGCACCTTTGGTTAGGCGGAAAGGACAACATGCAGTCGTCGAACCGGAAATCCAGATGGACGCCACTCACCAAAAGCGTCACCGAGATATTCGCCACTGAGAGGCTCCCATGGCCAGAGGCTCCAATTATCCGACAGCGTCCAAACGCTGATCAAAGCAAATTCTGTGACTTCCACAGGACAAGAGGCCACACCACCGAGGAATGCTTAGACTTGAAGGACATCTTCGAAGCATTTGTCAGAGATGGGACGCTCACGCACCTCGTGGCGTAATGAACGCTGAGCAGGCTAATGCGTGTTGAACCCCAGTTGGGAAAAACACGAATGAAACTGCAGCTTCAATGTTGGAGACTACATACTGCGTAAACAACGAGATTCCGAACCAAGTGCATATCGGCTCGAAAGGCTCGATGACACTCCCATCCCAAGAACATGAAAGGGAGCTCAATTACACAGGCTGCATGTAGATCAATTCCAAACTTGTAAAGAAAAGGCCCAGAGCCACTTCTAATGGAAATGATTCTCCTTATCACATTGACGCTGATGATTTTACATTTATACTTATAAACTTTCCACACTGATATGCCGGTATTCACCGCATAAATAAGTGGAGAAGTAAGTCGTTGCGTGTGGACGGCGGCAAAACCCGCATAAACACAAAAAACGGCAAAAATTTCTAACAGATGAGGACAACCTTCACGCAGGTCAGTTACAGGTAAAGTTTGGTCATCCCACTAAATGAAAGTGCCGGTCCTATCCGCACAATCATGATAGAGGAAACTGAACGTTAACCTATTGACAACCGCGCGTCGAACAGTTAACTTATTCAAAACACTGATGCCGGTTTTCACCGCATAAATAAGTGGGGAAGTAAGTCGTTGCGTGTGGACGGCGGCAAAACCCGCATAAGCACAAAAAACGATAAAAATTTCTAACAGATAAGGACAACCTTCACGCAGGTCAGTTATAGGTGAAGTTCGGTCATCCCACTAAATGAAAGTGCCGGTCCTACCCGCACAATCATGATAGAGGAAACTGCATTAACCTATTGATAACCGCGCGTCGAACGGTTAACTTATTCAAAACACTGATATGCCGGTATTCACCGCATAAATAAGTGGAGACGTCGTTGCGTGTGAACGGCGGCAAAACCCGCATAAACACAAAAAACGGCAAACCTTCACGCAGGTCAGTTATAGGTAAAGTTTGGTCATCCTACTAAATGAAAGTGACGGTCCTACCCGCACAATCATGATAGAGGAAACTGAACACTAACCTATTGACAACCGCGCGTCGAACGGTTAACTTATTCAAAACACTGATGCCAGTATTCACCGCATAAATAAGTGGAGACGTCGTTGCGTGTGGACGGCGGCAAAACCCCGCATAAACAAAAAAAACGGCAAAGCTTCACGCAGGTCAGTTATAGGTAAAGTTTGGTCATCCCACTAAATGAAAGTGACGGTCCTACCCGCACAATCATGATAGAGGAAACTGAACACTAACCTATTGACAACCGCGTGTCGAACGGTTAACTTATTCAAAACACTTGGAAAATTGCTAAGTTAAACTAAAGTATGCACAAGCGAATCATATATTGTTTATGCGGCAAAACAAGTGCTAAATTAACCTATAATATGCATGAGCAAGTCATATAAGGTTTATAAAGCAAGTCATCCAGTGAAATTGGCGGTCCTACCCGCACAAACATTTATATTTCATAAAAAATTCAAACATTACAAGAATGGCCGGGTATCTACCCGCCTACAGAAATATAAATCTATCTTAACGGTGGGAAGGGATCTCAAGGTTTAAACTTCAGGACCACTCCCTCCAAACCCACTTGTACCCGCACCATCAGTTAGCTGTGGCGGTTCAAGGAAAGTCTTGAGAATGGTTAGCCCATCATCAGCAGCAGCAATCTCGTTCACCTTCTCCACCACCGGATGCGGGAAGGCATCATACTGGTTCACTGCTTGTTCATAAGAAGCTTCAGTATCCACATCATATAGAGGGAAGTTGGAAGGCGGGATGCCCTTCTCAACAAACCCTAGACCAAGCCGGAAGCCAGCCTTTTCCCCATCCTCATGAGAAGCGTTGAGGGCTGCGCTCATGGCATCGTCATAAGATGTATTCGTGAAGACTCGATGCACAACCTACAAGAAAAAATACAAGTATCAAAACCTTTTCTAAGCACAAAGAAAAGCGTAAAGATATTATGAAGCTACGCATACCTGCGACAACGCTTCTCATAGAAGCCATTCCTTGGTAATCAGAGCTTCTTGGAGGGCAGCCTGAGCTAGGTCACGGGCGCGTTCGGCTTCATTCTTGTTAAGGTTGGCAAGCAACACTTTCTTAGCAGCAGCCTCTTCAACGTCCTTCAGCTTACGCTCAGTATGGTCAAGCATACCCCTCTGATCCAAGATCTCTTGAAGCTTCTTGGCGTCTTCCATAGCCAAAGCATCATGAGCCTGCTGAAGCCTCTATAGTTTGGCTTTAAGCTACTCATTTTCGGCGCGCTGATGTTCAGCAACGGCTTCAGCCTTGGTGGCCCTCTCGGTCGCGTTCCGCGCAGTTTCCTTAGCCAACCGAAGCTGTTCGTTAACAGCTTGGGTAGCCTTGGAACGGGCCTCGAGCCGGGCCTGCACTTCAACCTCGAGGGCCTTGAAGGCCTTTTCCTTCCCCGCAGCAATTGCGGAAAGTCTCCTGTTCTCCTCCCGGATGGCCCGCGCCTGAGCCACTTTTTGGATACGCGCAGCCTTTAACTTGTCGTTTTCACGACAAAGCAACTCGACGCGCGGCTGCATCCGGGCAAGGAGAATCCGAAGCTCATTTGTCAGCCTACCCTCCTGGTAGGGAAGCCATCTCCGAAGCTCATTTGTCAGCCTACCCTCCTGGTAGCTAGACATGGCTTCCCCCAACGCGCCACTTGGGGCCGCGTGACGCGCCCACTCGACGCAGTCTACAGCCGTCCGAAGGGTTGTTCCCCGGCGGATGTTCCACCGTGGAACATACACCTCATTCGAATCCGACACTGTAAAACAAAAGGCAGTTAGGAAAAGATGATAAAAATATAAAAAGGCCAAAATAACCCTACGCACCTGTAGGGTCGACAACAGGCCGGTAGCCGCCAAACCCATCACCCGAACCTAACGGATAACCATCCAAGAGGTCAGGCAGATGGGAAGGAGGCAGAGCTTGGCTAGAAGCCCCGAACATACCTGCTGAACCGGCCGGGGACGAGGTAGTCGCCGGTGCCGGAGGCACGGTTGAAGCCGCTGCGGTAGAGACCATTGGAGGTGAACTCACTGGAGGTGAACTCACAACCGTGGCCGCCGGTGCGGAGGAGCCCGCGGAAACAATCACCGCCGGCTCAGTGAAGGATTCCGTGAAGATCGCACTGACAGCTGGCGGGGATGATGTTACAGTTGGAACAGTTGCCTCAACAGGATGAGCAACTGAACCAATACTGCAAACAGGCGTAGCCGCCTGGGTCATCGCCTCGGGTAGGTTGACCAAACCTACCGTCATGGGTCCAGAACTGCTCCTCCCCGCATCACTTTGGAATGCAGTAGCATCCACGCCTGCATGAAGACGATATTAAAAACAATGGCGGAAAGAATTGCGGGTAAGATTAATTTACACTTACGAGTTTTCTTGAGCTTGAAGGTTCTAACAGGCGGGGACGAACCCGAGGGAGCCGGCCTCTTCACGCTGGTCACCGTCGTCGTACTGGGCGGATCGGATGTGACAGCTGTCTCAACCTCCGAGACAGTTGTCTCACCACCACCAGGGTTCCTCGCCGCCTCCTCACTTTCGGTCTCCGACTCAGACCGGTTCCCCTGATCGGCAGTGGAGGCAACCTTCGCCTTGCCCTTCACGCCGGCAGCTTTCTTCTTCCTCACGAAGAAAGGACCATCTGTGGATTCCTCATCAGAAGATGACAAAATTAGAGGAATTCCAGCAGAGGTTTGAGCATTGAGAGGGCGAGGGTTAAAGAGTCCCTTAACTGGCCGCCTGGCGCTCAGAATCTCGTGGCCCGGCGGGTAGACCTCCACGAACCTATCCGCCGTTTGCTCCAAGATGGGCAACTCGTTCTCGTCGAGAGCACGAGTACCCAGCCGAGCGGGACCACCGCTCTCACGCGGTTGCAGAAGCGACTGCAAATTGTTCCCCTCTGAAAATAAACAGAAAAGCAGTTAGAAGAAAAACCCTAAATCAGCAAAAAGATATGAAGCATACCGTAAGGGGTAGAGTTCAAACCGTATTCGAGGACGATGGGAATCTGTGGCGCCTCTGCCCCAGCATCCTTCCATACCCGGCTCATCCCAAGCATCACCATCCCAGACTCCGCAAAGCGGTAAACCGGAGTCTGGATCTGGGAGATCTTGGCGAACCATTCCGCCTCTTGGTAATTGGAGGCGTGAAGGCTAGGAAGCACCCTCCCGTTCTTAAACGTCATCGCAATGGGGACGACGCGAGCGGAGACATAGAAAAACTCCCGCTTCCAAGAACGAAAACTGCGCTCGGTAGCGCAGATCTTCAAACCCTTGATCCGATTGACCAAGGTATACCAGCCCTGGATGCACCTCTAAGAATAGAAGGTCATCAGGCGGTCGACGCGGGGCTCAACGCCCAGAATATGGCACACCCATTCAAAATGGCGAACCTTTGCGATCGCCATCGGGTGCACCTCCGTTAGGTGTACACCGTGTCTCTCCAAAACACGGTACACAAACTTTGTCAATGGGAACCTCAGATTCCCATAGACGAAGAATGCAGCATACACCCCTATCTTGCCCTTGGGGGCATCATACACCGTCTGGTGAGACTCAGGAAACTCAGGCTCGAAAGGCTCGAGCATGAACTTCTTGACGATGTACTGGTACAGGTCGACGCAAAGAGCACACTGGCACTCGCCAGCAGTACTCTTATCATCCTTATCAGACGCGGACATCGGATTCTCGGTGTATACTTCGGACTCCTCGGCAATAGCCTCAGGATCACGAATGGAAGACATGTTTTGGAAGATGGAAAGAAGAACGATTTCAGGAGAATGCTCGACAAAAGTTAGAGTATTCGCCGGAAATCGCTTAAAAGAAGAAGTGAAACTGTGAGTTGAGATGCATCCTCTCCTCCCTTTATATACTCATCGCAATGAATGCGATGAATTTAATGCGGGAGAGACGGAAAAGCGCAGGTGCAATGAAACTATGACACGTGGAAAAAGCAAGCTGACAACAGCTGTCGACAGGACGTGCGCCGTAAACTTCGCGGCCACGCGCCCGAAAACTCGCGCCCACGCGCCTGAAAAATCGTCTGGAATGACCATATACTGTCACGTCGCCATAACTTCATGCACGTCCTGAAACTGTCAGAAGAAACCGTCAGACCACGCTGACGTCCCTTCAACAGTTGGACTGTTCTTATCCTTTCACCAACTCTTCGAATTTCAAAAAGATTCAAAAGTAAGCGGGACTTTACCCCCTTACCTTGGCAACCAAGTAACTATAAGACAGGTGCGGGTACAGTGTCAAGGCAAAACCCTTCACATACTTAGCACCTGCAGGGAATTGAAGCCAAGAATACCTCGGCAACCAAGTAACTATAAGACGGGTGCGGGTACAGTGTCAAGGCAAAACCCTGTTCCCGCAGCAACGGATACTAGCCATCAGGGAAGGCTACCCGCGCAGCAAGGCTACACGCACAAGGCACTAACTCTTAAATAATTCAGCAATGTCACCTGAAGAAGGAGTGAGCAAGCCAGGAATACTCCCGCCCAAAGCCGGGAAAACTCCCGCCCAAATGAGCCAGTCCGTACGCTACTGGAGGATCTTTTGTACTGTACCTGCCAAGGTATGGACAAAAGATCTGACCAAAGCTGCGACAGCTCACTGACAACAGTACGACGAGCAGCACGCTCTACTACTTAATGTCACTATCAGCCGCTGCCTACTCACCAACCTGTCGTAGCACGTGCATAGCCTGCAGTTGGTGGAAAAGGAATAGTACACAGCCGGCCTGGTCACTATCAGCCGCTGCCTACCCACCAACCACCAGCATGGCACGTGCGTAGCCCACAGTTGGTAGAACAAGAATACTATTCAGACGGCTGTACCTGCTTGGAAACCTACCTTCGGCTATAATACTCCAACACCTTGGAATGGTATGAACACATTATCTTATGATCTTATATCTTCATATATTATCTGATATCTGCTCTAGTCATTTCTCTTAATATACACTTATATTCAAGAGCAATCTAGTCTGATTCTCACGCCGGAGGGTGGTCACAAGGAGGTACCCCCCCCCTTCTCAGTGACGAGCTCACGGTGTCTGTTTTGCAGGTCATCAGAAGAATAACCATCTTGCCGGACCTAACCCTCGTGGGAAACATCTACTTAACCCCCAGATTATCCGTAATCTGCCGGGGTCACTTAGTGCTTCTTCAGAACCTTTGCAATGTTTCATGAAAGGGTGTGATAATTGAGAGTTATAACTACTTGTAACTGCTATAGTTACATCAGTTATCAAAATACAATTTTGCTACTGAGGCATTTGGATGCCACCAAGTACAAACTTGCAATCGATATGTTCCGGTTGCTATCAATGTAAAGTTGCTATCGGTGACTCTAAGTCACAATCAAACACAACTTAAATTGTTAGTATTTCCAATAACCTTATTTATGCAACTTTACATCAATAACTTGAATCTAGAGCAATTTCTGATGTATAACATATTGGAAGTTAATCCTGAAACGAATTTAATAAAGTTGAAGGGGTTAAGTGAAAAGTTTAATTTATTTTTAATTATTTTATTTAAGTTTGAGTTTTAGTACGATTAGATTTGGGTTACTTGTTTTTCAAGTTTTGATTAGTATAAATAAAGAGTCTAGGGGTTAACTATAATTTGTGGTTTTTCATTCATTATTATATTGAAAGATTCGTTAGAAGTTATCACAAAATATCGTATTCTTGATCCAATTATTCCAACATAACAAACTTGTCAAAATAAGGAGTTATACTTTTAAAGGGTGCAGTTACTGTACGCTAATGCTTAACGTACGGTAGGTACGCGAGACGCTTAAAGGCAAAAAACAAAGGCAAAAATCTAAAACGCTCACAAAACCTTAAACGCTCATTAAACGCTCAAAAATTGTCTTTGTGAAAAAAGTGAAAATTGATCGATTAACCATCCAAAACTGTTTTTTCGGTGAAGCAATGATTGATTGGATATGTATTGACGATTTCGAGATGTTTGGATGTGATTTCATGGATCGATTCGTGAAAAACGAAATTCGCGTACGTATTTGTACGATAAGCATTAGTGTATTGGATCTTTTATCTACTTTTAAATTTCTAAGAGTAGGCTAAAATAATGTATCTACTTTGTAAGACCATCCGTAATTGCTCAAAGTTATGGCGTTTTGGGGCTGAAAACGATGGGGAAAACAGCCCCCTAGGCATTTTGGGGTGGGGGCGTTTCCTACAAAACGATATTGCGACACGCATTTTGATAAAATTGTGTGTGAGAGGGAAGAGAAAGGAATATATGTAATTAATATTATATGAGGGTTGTGTTGTTTTGCTCACTACATCACTTTTTGCAAAACTCTCAATTGATGATCGTGGATAACACATGACGTAAAATGCCTAATAGTAAGACGTTTTGACTACACATGATCTATTTTGACTATATACATATTTTCACTAGTGTAAGTTATCATTTATCAATGAAAATAGGGATATTAGTTTTTAATACTCATAATTTTCACCCGTTGGTTAATATCACTCACAACTTTCGATTTGTTAACCACCACTCCCAACTTTCATCCTATTTGTTTTTGTCACCCCCTCACTAACTGAAGACTAACGACGTTAGTTTTTTTTTTGCTGATGTGTCGTTTTTAATGACGTGGAACGCCTATGTGGCAGGTTTTGAAAAAAATGTGGGGCCCACCCACCATCTCATCTTTCTTTTTCACACATAACACCATCACCCACCAGCCATCTCTACCATTACCATGAAGCAATAACCTGCTACCTACAACTAATTAATTTCAAACCAAATAACTATAACATAGAGTGGAATTAGCCACCTGGATCTGAATTAGTTCTTCAAATTCCAGCACCCATCGCTATTAATATCAAACCTCCTATCATTGTCATACAATCGTTCATGGTGGTCGATCTCTCGTTGATTTCATGGAATACATCGCAAACGCCCTCTAAATTCCTTCTCCTCGTCTTCCTTCGTCATCTTCTCAAAATACCCATCTTCTCCTCGTCTTCCTTCGTCATCGCAAACTCCGTTCTTGTCAAAGCAATTTAAAACCTATACAATAGGAACCACATGAATCTCCAATAACTAACTGACACTAGTTCCAACACATCCCTAAAACCATCTCTCCACCTTTAGCATCGCATGAAACCAACCGCCACCATATTCTCCGATTAGGGGTTTTTGCCGGAGGAGAGGTAGAACTGATTGGAAATCGTCAGAGCTTAGGGTGTCGTAAATTGATGATGTATGTTATATGGTGAAGAAGAATTAGAAGATTTATTGCTTGATTTGGGGGATTTGTGATGAGATTTAAGAGATTGTGTAATTTAGGGTTTACGCCCTGCAATGTTTCTGAACTGATGTTTGATTATGATAAAAATATAACGTTGCTAAAAAAAGTAATTGCCAAGTCAGCATGCCAAGTCATTTAAAAATAAAGCCACGTCATTATTATCACTAACGTCGTTAGTCTTCAGTTAGTGAGAGAGTGACAAAAACAAATAGGATGAAAGTTGGGGGTGGTGGGTAACAAATCAAAAGTTGAAAGTGGTATTAACCAAGAGTTGAAAGTCAAGAGTATTAAAAACCAATATCTTATGAAAATAACACTAAATAACCATATAACCGATGAATCATAGCTTTTAGGTTAAAAGCTAAAAAAAGGATGATATATATCGTGAGACGTGCCCCTTGTTTGCAGGGTATGTGTAGCAGATTGTAGAGTACTCCATCCATCACTTTGGCTTCAGTCCTATTTTTAGCCTAGCTACTCTTTTTCCCCTTCCTCCATTATTGTACCACCATCATTGCATCATGTATAATCATAAAGTTTTAAAACCACCCTTTAATTCATAACTCACTTCCCTCCTATCCCCATATTATTCACTCTCTCTTTACAACATGCAAAACCATACATATGTTAAAGTAGGCTTTGTGATCTTTGTCTTACTTGCATTGCTGGTCTCCGGTGCCGACAAGAGAATGTTACCCGCCGGAATGAACAAGAATGTATCGCCGGAAAAGAAGGTGAGACAAAAGAAGCAACAAGGTTTGGGTGATGATATGTATTATAGTAAAAGAAGGGTTCCAAATGCATCGGATCCCCTTCATAATTAATGATTAGAATAATATTAAGATGGACAAAATTTGAGACAAGTTTTGGAACGTGCACAAGTGGTTTGTGTGAGTGATACGATGATGGTTGTTCGAAACAGTGTTTTATGACTTCTGGTAAACCATGTAAGTCTTGTACTCGTTCACACAAAATATATGGTGAATGCAATGATTTTGTACTTTTGGTTATCTTCTACTAGGATGAATGTTAATATTTCCTTCTTTATTAATGAGTAATGATTCTAATCTAATGTTATAAATATGATATATTCTTTTTGGAATATTATTAGATTAAGGTTTAGTTGTAAACTGTTTTTATACTAATTTATTATAACTAATAGGCTTATAAAGTTACATGAGGCTATTCTATTATTTATAAAAAGACACGTTTTGAAGTGTTAAATAATTGAACTGATATATATGCTTCATGTGCTTAACGCCTTAATGGGTTATTTGCTTGTTAAATACTTAAATGCGCTTTTCAATGAGCATAGTGGTATTCATATAATATTTTATTGGCATCGTTCACTTAAATCATTTTATGTACAACAATTTAGATGTAGTGAACAATTAAAGAATATACACCCATCTCCTCTATGCTAAATGATCAGTGGTTAATCCTGTATTTAGGCTTTTAAAAACGTAGCTAGTTGGCTATTAGCCACCTCAAGATATACATAATACATCGTGTCATTTCAGTTGCATACATTCTTCCAGTCCATTTTATTAAAGGCGCATTTATTGAATACGAATCCAATATAACCGCATAAATATATAAATAGAGTAGGGAAAAAAGTCACCGAAAGAGAAAAAATAATCCATCTTATACTCTTATGTATCAGATTTATAAAACTAAATAGTAAAGTCGGTTCAAAGCTATAATTTATATTTACAACTATCTGATTTATTATTATCTTTTAAATTTGTTTGTTAGTTAATTATAATAATTCTCTCTTAATTCTGAATATTAAATATTAAAATTTTAGCATTTTCATTAGTTGATTAGCTTTATGATTATTGTGTTTTAATTGTAATGCTTCTATAAAAAAAAGGAACAAACTTATATCTAATTATTTGAGGCAATGGTTATTCACACACTATTTTTTAATATTCATACACCCTTTTAACACACATTTATCTTTTATATACACCCTATAAAGGATGTATAGGGTGTATGAATAACACATTTGATTAAAGACAAATTCTATAGGCACACCATCTATACCTATTAACTAGGCATATTTACACACCATTCAGTATATGTTTCGTATGCTCAGCATACGACCCGTATGCTGTAATACTTTTTCAGTCGTCATACGCTTCGTATGTAATGTTATACGGTTCATATGGCTTTTGTATAAACAATACGAATAATATGAAAAGCATACGATTCATATGAACAACTTTTAAGTAAAATTAATAAACGGTTCGTAGAAAATGGATACATTTCGTATAGCTTAAATACGAATCATCTAAATACGAATCGTCTAATAAAATGTATACAGTTCGAATAATATGAAAAAATGACCAGATTTCACAAAAACGGTGGCGAAAGATTCATCGGATTCCACAAAACTTTCTTCAAAATTATGCATTTCATCAACGAAATTTATCAATGTGATTGGAAAAATAAATTTAGGTTGGTAATATTTTTAACAACATTTGGAAGGGATGAAGGGGGAGAAAGAAGTGAGTAAAATATACACAGACTTTATTGTTAGATTTATCTCGTTCAAATAAATAAGTGGGTAAAAAACCCTATGAGATCACACAATTTATATGGTTGAGAGATTCTTTTATTACCTAATATTCGTCTTACAATATGGTCAAAGAATCAATTACATATAAATATCTGTGAGAGATTGATGGATTAAATGTTGAAACACGTTTCACGCTTCCTGCAAAAGTAAATTGTACAATTTTAAAGATTCTTCGTCATACGTTTCGTTTTATTTCCTATACAGTTCGTATAGATTACTTTTCATGATTTTTCAAACACCTACATGTATACGATTAGTATTCTTTCTTATACGGTTCATATGTTTATGTTAGATTTACATGCTTCATATGAAATCTTATACGTCTCATCTTCCATATAATACGAACTGTATACAAAAGAATATGGCTCGTATAGTTTCTATAGCATATGACTCGTATGGCTTCCTTGATTTGACTAACTTAAGTTATTATTCTATATGTTAAGTATGTTGGCATACGTTGCATATGAAGCCTATGATTAGATGGGGGAATGGTGTGTAAATTGCTTAAGTGGTGTATCTCTAGTAAACCCCGATACATAAATATCATTCAACAATAAGTCAACTGTTTCGTTACTTCGATAACTGAGATAAAAACAGTAATCAGATGTGTATGGGAATAATAAGACACTTTCAAGTGAGGATTTAATTATTTACTGAAAATACTTTATATACCTAACATGTAGATTGTAGATATAAAATTGACAAGTACTTTAACTGATGTATGCTTTGGAATTCTTTTTGGTCAGTAGTTCTACTCTACTAGATTTTGTTCTCTTTTTATTTCCTTTGCTTTTGTCATTCTGCTTTGTCTTTGGTTATTGTGTTTCTTGTTTCTTCATTATTTTTTCCTACTTTTGTATATAATTGAACTATTGAAGTTATAGGCTAACAACCAAATGTATCACCTAGCTAGCTCCTTGGTCAAATCCATCCATTCATGGCCAAGCAAGAAAAGTGAGAGATTTGTGAGATTGAAGATACAATTCATGCATACTACGCAGATGCTTGGTTTGATTACTGGCCACATGATTCAAGATTTGATTAAATCGAATTATCGATAATATAATGGATCATGCATGTTGGGTACGGATGGGTCAAGTCGGGTTGTTTTAAAAGTATAATAAAATTTAAAGAATAAAATCCCAAGACATCTCCACGGCACACATGGGCTTAAGGTACGTACGCCCGTGTGGTTACTCTAAAAGGAAGAATTGAGAAGTTGGTCATGCAGCCAAACTGACCCTTATAAAGTGTGAATAAATTATAGTTAGCAACATATAACTAAATGTTAGAATGGAGCTTTTACTGCTTAAAGTAACTTGTGGGGCAGATCCAAAGTTTTTAACTAGTCTGACTAGTTGTAAATTAACTTTTCTACTACTCCCGCAACAAAGTTACTAGGGTCAGCTTCGATATATTCCAAATGAGTATCTAAAAATGGGCTCTTCAAACTTTCTTTTCAAAAGATCGATAAAATGAGCCATTGTATATAACTCAATATAAGTGTATAAACATATAATCAGTTAACAATTCATTGATTCATCTAGTATTCAGTTTCAACAAACAATTTAATCATTAATACACATAACTCAATAAGCATATACCCATTTAATCATTTAAAATTTGAAGTATAAATCAAATATTTAAACTGGTCCATTTCCATCTAAAGTTTTACCTTAAATGTTGTAAACGACTTTGATAATGCTTTATTATAATTGACAATCTTTTATCCTATATTGTGTTTTTGACCAATGGCTATCTAATCAAAGTGGCCAAGAACAACTACTCTTGACTCTTTGTTTTTAAGCGGTGGCGAATTTCACATTTAATGTGAATGAGCAAATTTATTTTTGTCGTGTTTGTCTAGGCTTGAGTGTGAGTGACAAATTAGAGAGAATTGAAATTTGCGTCCCTATGGTTAGGGTATGGAGCAACCTGCGTCCCTCCTGTGAAATCGTAGGGACACAACCAGTTCAAATTTCACGTGAGAGACGCAAGTTTCTCTCGCCCAAACCAAAGACAAAATTTTAACTCTCTCTTAGTTATAATTAGCTAAGTTTAACTTTGATAAACGATGTTCTCATAAAGGCTTCAGATTAACACAACATAAAGGTGATTGCAACACTCACATTTAGCGTAATCTAATCATTATCGTTTAGCTACCATCAGTTAAAGAAGATATGACACTAATATAAAGGGAAAATGACTAAAATGACTCAGTTGACCAACCACATTCCTTAGCTAACTCCCCAATTTTACAAATACCCAAAATGGCCCTTCCAAGAATGGTTGGATCGACCGTTTAGTTTTGTCGTCCGACGGTGTATGGGACCAACAAGATCTTGACACGTGTCCTCAAAAGTACAAGATTTACCATCCTACTAATCTATTATGTCGACTGAACAATTTAATATGTCGGCCGACTGATCTATTATGTAGGTCGATTTATCTATTCTGCCGCCCGTTGTTTTAAAAATAAATCGTTTTCTTAAATACCAATGAAATAAATCAGTCGACCGATGAAATATATCACTTGACCGGCAGAATAAATCATTAAGATGACAAATCTTGTTTGTTTTGAGGACACATGTCAAGCTCTTATTGATTCCGTAAACTGTCAGACAACAGATATAAACGGTCGACCGTTCTTAGAATGACCATTTTGGGCATTTATAGAATTGAGGTGCTAGTTAAAAAACGTGGTTGGTCAAATGGGCCATTTTGGTCTTTCTCTCTAGTGAGCTAGTGAGCCAAAGTGAAGGGCTCACACAGAGTGGGCCGAAGTCCAACCCTCCTTTTGGGCCTTCACTAAATGAAGCCTATGGAAAGTGAAAATTCACAAGGCTTGGTCAAAAGCCGAATACCCTTTTGAACATTGATAAGAAATGAGCTCATAATATGTAACTAGTAAGTCAAGATAAATGAGAGCGGGTTAGAACTTAGTGGTCAGAAATATGCATATATAATTTATTTTGTAATGTTTTAAATTTTAAATAATATGCATATTTGATTTATTTGAAAAAAAAAATATCTGTGTCGAAACTGTAAGTTAGGTTTTTTTTTTTTTTTTTTTAACACCACCAATAATATGCATACGTAGTTTATTGATGGTTGCTAAATCTGTTAGTGAAACAGGTTTTCTTCTAGTGAATCGACTTAACAACTAGAACTAGGTTACAAAATCAAAATGTTGGAATTAAAGATTGAAGAAGACTAGGTTGCAATAATAGTTTTCTCGTGGTTGGACGTTAGTATTGGAATGTAATTCCATGCCATTCTCATTTAACACAGTTAATATATATACAAAGATGTCCTAACAACCTATGTGGCAAATATGGGAAACAATAAATACAAATAACACAATACTGATTACAAAATACATGCCAAATATATAGTTGTGTAAGAGTTAGAAGGTGAAAGCTAAAGGGAACGCGTTCTACATGGTTGGTCAGAGAGATCCAAATACTAGGCTACTCATTGGATTGACTAGTGTATGTGGGGTGGCCAATCCACAAATGTCTGACCAAACAAATGAACTCAAACCATTATTTTGGTTATTGACTTATTGCAATTTACCTTCTGCAATATTGTATCAATTCTATCTTTGTGTGTAACTTAGAGGGGAAGAGGCACTTATGGGTATTACCCATGTATTAATCAATAATGTAATGCCATCTCATTTCTACCATTAACTACCCAAAAACCACAAACTTACAGGCAACACCTACCCACAAGTACCCTAAAACTTCATTAATTCATTTTAATTTTTAATGGCCAATAATGAATCAATGTTGTGTGGCAAACCTTTGCCATGAAATGAAACCATGCACCTTACCCACATGGGATGGGGTGGTGTTGCCATGTGGTTTGTAAGCCATACACCCTACCCATATGGGTGCCCCTTCCCCTCTTATAACAGATATTCTATGCGTGTGATTCAACCATAAGACTAAGTATATAGTAGAGGGGTTAGTTAACAAAAATTCTTACCATGCTACTGCTATCTAGACAGTTGAGCATTAACTAACTGAATCCTAAACCATGTGTAGTGGAGGGACTTTAGTTAACCAAATTATAATCATTTTTCAATCATTGTCACCAGGGTAGATGAGCCAGACACAACGGTTCAAAGTTGAGGGTGTTGGTGACGTCGAACGCCTCTCCAATGGCACCTAAGGGGAGTAGCTCCCCTTTTCTTGGCTTGTAATGGTGTGTGGGGTCCCCACCTCGGTGACATGGTAGTGAGGACGCTCACTACACTTGGTCTAAATAAATAAGATTGATTTGGGTGGTTCCATGGGTCCGGGTGTGTTCCCCAAACAATACTTGTTGCTCACATAGCTCCAATTAGTCACACTGAAAGCTAAATAAAGTTTATGGTGGAAACACTAAAAGAGTGGCAACAAACGGTGTTAAATTCTTTACCGTATCATCTTGGGACTTACATAGCTCCTAACCAAGGTTCTTACTAAGGGTATCGGGTACCCTCGACGAGTACCTTAACAGCTCTAGTACACCGCCCCTTCCAATTCGGGTAATTGGGTAAGGATTGAAACATATAATCATGGGTATTAAAACCTGCATCTCTTAGTTGGTGTGAAACAGAATTCTAGTTGTCTCATAAAAACAAATTATTGTTACTTATATACCCCACAATTTTACAACTTTACTTTACCAAAAATTCAAATATTTATATCTATATTCTCTACACACAAAAACACTATTTTTTTTTTCTATGGATTCAAATTAATCTATGGTTGGTGCAAGTAAGAATTCTCGAGGAGCTGGCACTAGTATGAGAAAAGACGGTTCAAGCATGATAAGCACAAAGAAAGCAAGAGCTCGAGGATTGAGATAATCCCTCAAGAGAAAGGTAATAAGGTGCTTGTAGCTTGCTTCTGTCCTTAGTCAATTTTGGACTGAAGCTGTTCTGACTGGCATATCCCCTCTTTGAACCAAATACCTTCCTTTGTCATCTCTGGTCACCTCATTAAGATCATATCGGCATACTTTCCCAAAAAAGAAAGAGCGGACCCCATTGAAGATGAGAGTGAGGTACAACAAGGCCATTTCTGTCCACCGTCCTTCTCACGGAGCCTTACGTGGACGTTACCACTGAGGTGGTTTAATAACGAAGTCAACATCAAAGTCAACACCCAACAAATGTTTACACATTGTCCAAAAATGTTTCCACTCCAACCATATGGCTATTTGCCAAGACCTTCTACTCTTATTGCACTTGGTCTATTACCCTTTAGAAGATCAAATGGCATTTGAATCGTTTTCAAATGAGGAGCCCAAATTATAAGTTCCCACATGGCATTGAGGAACAACCACTACCGATTTATGACGATCATTAAGATAAAGAAGATTATATGCAGGAAACTCAAATTCGATATCTGCGTATATATCAAGAATGTGATGATGACGATGATAGGGATGAGCTCTTTTTCCTAAATACTCGTACTCGTACATGTTTAGTACCCGTACCTGTACGTGTCTATTGGGTACGAGTATAGGTACGCAAATTTACTGATTTTAGGTACGGGTGTTTTCGGGTATAGGTACGGGTAAAAGTACGGGTATTACGAATACTGGTACCCGTTTAGAATATGTAGGGGATTTTATTAGGTTTCCAACAATTATGACTTAACTTTCAAGCGGGATTTTCAAAACATAATATATATTAGTTGAATAAGTCGAATATGTAGGGGATTTTATTAGGTTTCCAACAATTATGACTTAACTTTCAAGCGGGATTTTCAAAACATAATATATATTAGTTGAATAAGTCCATTCTTAATTAATATGTGTATATTCATATATTGTGTATTCGTATATTTTTATTTCATGTATATGTACTTGTATATATAATTAAATAACATGTATTAACTTTCTTTTTTGTTTTTCTATAGAAATTGAGGAAGCAATAAACTAGGAAAAGGGAATGGATTTTATATTATGGCTGATTTGTTTCATTTTAGTTTTGGTATTATGTTTTGTCGCGGTATTACGGTTTTGGTATTATAGATAATTTATTGTTTTGGAGATTTTTTTAAAAAAAAAGAACAAAGAGGTACCAAAGCGAGTATTGTACCCAAATTACCTGTACCCGTACCATATAATTCGGGTACGAGTATGGGTACCAAGATTTAATGATTTTAGGTACAAGTACTTTCGGGTACAGGTACGGGTATAGGTATGAGTACGGTCCCGATCTCATCCCTAGACGATGACGATGACGGTGACGGTGACGGTGACGATGACGATGATGATGATGAAATGCAAGTACAAGAAGACCTAAATAATGTAAGTTTTTTTTTAATTTTTTTTGTATTTTTATGTTTTTCAAAATTTAGTTTGAATTATGTAATTTTTAATTAAAGTATATGTTTATTTATACGTTAAAATGAATAAATTAATTCTTATTTAGGAAAAAGATAATGGTTTAGGGTACTTGAAATAAGTGACGCCAATAAATATGAGGTTTTAGAGTAGTCTAGGTACTTATAACATGACCTATTTTTTTAATTGCATAGGGCTCTTAAATTTCCTAATGTTCTTTGGGACGACCTTGTAATATAGCTATGTTTATCTTTTTACATTTTAATTATGTCACATATACATGCAGTATTAGTGAAACATTTATTTCACTTTCTAGCCTTTGCTCGATTTGTACACTTTTGATTACTTTATTCACATCAAACGTCATTCCCAAATGGGTGCATTTCTTCATGTGTACACAAGACTATTGTTTTTGAAGCATTATTTACATTAAAGGCACACGTTTTTATATCAAAGCATTTGTACATTTGGGATTGTTTACATGTCCTTGTACATTAAAAATACTACTTTATTTGATGCCTGATGTGTGGGTAAAAGAACGTGTTTATCGAGTTTAATATCGTGTGTTTTACTTATTTGTATGTATCGAACACAGTTACTTTGATTGGTTTTATGTTTGTAGTTGCTTTGAGCTTAAAGCTTCTAATCGAGAGCTTAAATATGTGTTTTGGAAGCTTTTAGATGGAGCCGAAGGAACGTGAGTGTAATACAAGGGAGATAGATGAAATTTGGTCAAATCAGAGCTGGCGTACCATACGCCAAAACCAGCGTATGGCAGAAAGTTTGGAGTATGGCTTTGTCAGAGATGGCAACCGTACGGCAGACTTGGCGTATCATAGGCCAAGCGACGGCCTGATGCGAAAAATTCCGAAAAATTCACTATAAAAGCCATATGTTTTAGGGTTTTAAGGAGACCTTTTCCTAGCCGTTTTTGGGGTTTCTAAGGCTGATTTTGGACCTCCCTAATCATCACAATCACCTCTCTAATCATGTTTCCTTCAACCGAATCAAGATTTGAAGCTGCTATCTCCATGAGGCAAGGCTAAACCACTGTATTCACTTTAGGCTAGGGTTTTATGTAACTAACTTTGATCAGATTCTATGTTTTGAATGATTATGAACTTGATTGAATGTCTTTAATCTTGTTTTACACTAAAATTGATTGTTTAAACAGTTTATGATTTTGATTATCAAACTTTGCATCACTTTTGTGGTTGTGTTCATCACATGTAGGGTTTGCACTTATGTCATTGAACCAATAATCGTTAGTCATTGCTTACAATTGATTTTCATACATTAAATTGGTAATTGGGTCAACAGGGGTTCAGTTGTGTCAACAATTCGGTTAGGGTATCGTTTGTCCTCACAACCCAACTGTTAGGTTTAGTAATTACTACGCAATTAATCTTATGAATATGTGATTAGTCAGTCATCACATTACCTGAACCTGAAGTGAATCGTTTTCTCATAATTGTTTACAGTTCGTTTAAAGTAATCGTGTGTTATTATAATTATCTTTATAAACCGCTTGACATCGTTTGTCCACTTTAGTTAATTAATTAATAATCTTGAACTTTACTTGCACTTTCCACTGATTTGCTGTGGAGACGACCTTACTTACCCATATTAGTTATAGGTATTTAAGCTTCATAAATACTTATTTGTGATTAGAGCACTTATAAAGAGCACTTAGGGTCAACCATATCAGTGCCATCTCTAATCATAACACACTACTCTCTCTCTCTAGAAATCAAGGTTGCAAAAGTCGTTAGGCGGACCCTAGGCGGCCGACTAGGGAGTCGTTGAGTACTCGGCCTTTAGTCGGAGAGTACTCGGGGGTGGCTCACCGAGAACTCGGCCTAGGTGGGGATTACTCGTTGAGTACTCCGCGATTTTTACAAACATGCTAAAAAATACTCTTCATCTCTCTACACTTGTTACTGTAGTAATTCCCAAGCCACTGAGGCATTCAGTCAGAGTGATCGAGCTGTCTACAGCTAGCCTGAGCGGTCCTTATGACAATCTTACTCCAAGCTCTTTACACTCACATATCTTTATTGTCTATTTTACTTATACTCTAACTTCACACAAATGACTAATGCTGTGTATCGGAGGGTGGTCCAGAAACCCCGACAGGTTCGAACGAAGGGAGATGCCGAAGCTGACAACCCCAAGAAACGTGGTACCCCTCTTTTGCCCCTTATTTGTTGTAGCCACAAATGCAATCATTGGTAACTGGTAAGCGTTGTTTAACAAGATTTTGATAGAATTAAAGTTATAACAAAAGTGAAAATTAAAGATAGACCTAATTTTATGTATCTAGTATCTTAAAAATGATGCAATTACATTTATAACGTGTTAGGTACATTTAATGTCAAAATATAACAAACTTCGATGATACATTTTGGTAGTGAAGAGGTATGTACCCGCCTCAACACCAAGCAAGCCGGGTCAACCCGCAAGATAAAGACATTATGAAGGCACAAAGCCAAAACCCAGGCGCATGGCGCATACAAAACATGCTCAGGCATCATATGCTCGCGCATCACATATGCGCGCGGCGCATATCGCATGCTCTTGCACATCACATATGCTCGCGCGTCACAATTGCGCGTGGCGCACCAGCGCGCGGCGCATATCACACGCTCAAGCATATCACACCTGCGCATGAAATATCTGCGCGTGAGAATAAAAAGAAGACTTCGCGCATCCTCAGGATGGGCGTATATCACACGTGCACATAATCAACCTCGTCCTTATCCAAATCAGGGTTAGGGCAACCTTGATTGTGCACGTCAGACAATCTTCTAGAAGGCATCTTTTTAAGGAGTAAGAATATGCTGATGTTGACAGCTGCCAAATGAAAGGTCGACAACTCAGCATGACACATGTGCTACCACATGATTACAACCAACGAGAAAGCGCCAGGTGTCCCAGAGGACACATGGCGCAGTGCGGTTGGAGGAGGCCAACGAGGCTGAGCCCAACCAGTGGAAACCCTAGCACTATAAATACAGCATCAACTCCACTTTGATGACACATTCATTCAGACTCAATCATTGACAGTTACAAGCAGTGATATCACATTCAATCATATTGAATCATATTCACTCACAGTCAGTTACAGAAAGACACACAGTCACATCATCAAGGGTATTCAGCGATTCAGCAATACTCTTGAGATTCACTTACATACAACATTATTATCTTCTCCAAAAGATACTGATTCTCACGCCGGAGGGTTACCCCAAAGAGGACCCCTCTGTCCCTTTCTGAGGGGTAAGTAACGGCGCTGTTCATTTTGTAGGTGGAAGAACTCGGATCCAGAAGAACCATCGGTGAAATAGTTTAATCACACCCGAGGAAAGTAGATCTGCTACCAGTGAGTAGATCCACGTTTCTTCATTGGCGCCATCCACTGTTACAAACGGCAATCAGATCTCATCCAGATCTAAAAAATTCAATCACCATGGTTTCTGGAGTTCGTAACGTTGATCAAGCTCTGGAGGATATAGAACGTGAGGGTGTTAACGACGGACAGCAGGTTCTGAGGGTTCCGCGTGATTATACGCGTACCACCAGCAACCGTCCCTTCGTCACAACCCCTCACGGCCAGACTGAAACTCCTCCAGATGATCACACGTTACAAAATATGGCCGGCGCGAAGCTGAAGGGACCAATGGGTCCAGAAGATGAAGCAGACGATCCGAATGAATGGCTCATAAATGAGCAGCGGCGTCTGATGGAAAAGTACGCTGAAATGATCAAACAGAAGAAGCTAGCCGACCAAACACAAAGGCAAGCGATGGAGAAGCAGCCCACAAAAAGGCCGCGCGCGCCGGAAGAAGGGCATTCTGTTCACACTGCACACACAGAGTTCAGTGATGAAGAGGTGCATAGCATGAGAAAGACAAGGGATACTCATGCAGGAGGCTCGCAGCTCCGCGCGCCTGTGAACATGGCGCCAGGAGCCAGAGCAGATCCGGATTTGCACATGCCATACAGCCCACCGGTCAGAGGGCAAGTGGACGTAACCACACCCTACAGACCAGCCATCCTGGTAAAACACTCAAAGTTTACTGCGCGCATCGCGCAGGCTCCCATCCAGCACAAGACCAAGATGCCAAGTGGTCTGGGGAAATATGATGGCACGACAGATCCAGATGACTTTTTGCAAGGTTTCTATAACACGGGAAACCTAGAGAGCTGGACGATGCCAACATGGTGTCATATGTTTGCCCGCTGCCTCACGGGCGCAGCGCGAGTATGGTTCGAGAGCTTGCCGACAGGGCAAATTGATGGGTTCGAGGAACTATTAGAAAAGTTCCAGGCCCACTTCGTACAGCAGCGCAGGCACACGCGCGATCCTGATGACATCATGCACTGCATCCGCAGGAATGATGAAACGATTGAAGATTACATCACTCGTTTCAATCAGGAGTCCCTGGCAATCGGGGGCATAACTGAGCAGCTCCTGCGCGTGGCCTTTATACAAGGCGCGCGCAGTGATCAGTTACGACGAGCTCTCGTAAGCAAAGATGGTATGCCCACCACGTGGGCCAAGTTAATGGAGGCATCGCGAGTTTTCGCGAGAAATGAGAAACAGATTGCCCAAGATAGGGCAAGAGAAAGAGCGCATCAGGCTGAATCACCGCGCAGCAAAGAGAAGAGGGCCAAACAGAACTCTGTATGGTCCAGGTTGCAGCCAACAAGTTTTTCTTCCGCGGAAAAACAAGCGCAACCAAGCTCACCCCAGCCCCAAAAGGATGCTCGTAAACACGGGGAGGGTGACAAGAGGGAGGGCGGCAGAGATCCTAGCAGACCTCTGCCAAGAATATGGACTCCCCTCACTAAAACACCTTCACAGGTGTTAAGTACTGAGAATGTCCAATTCAAGCCTCCCAAGCAACTACACTACAAGGGGCCGCAAAACAGTGGTAAATATTGTGAATTTCACAGGTCCCCGGGCCACAACACCGACGCATGCCATCATTTAAAGGATGCGATCGAGAAGGATGTAAAGTCTGGCAGGCTGGCTCACTTGGTAAAAAACCAAAGAATAGAAGATGAGCAACCGGAGGGAGCCTCTGCCAACAAGAAGTACAAAAGAATCTGTGTGGCTGAGGGGGGACGACAAGGGCAGACGTCAAGAAAGAGAAGCGCGCAAATTCACGGAGATTGGCGCGAGCAGCAAGTCATCTTCCCAAGAATCAGGGGAGGCCCTTCAATAAGCAGTCCTCTCGTTATTACCACACACATTGCTCATTACGAAGTGTCAAAGGTCCTGGTGGACACTGGAAGCGAATCTGACATTATGTATGAGCAGTGTTTCAGAAAGTTAGACCCGGCAGACCAAGCTCGGCTCGAAATTGTGAACGCACCAATCTGTGGTGTCTCAAATGAGATCATACATCCCCTAGGCCAGATTCAGTTTGAACTAACTATGGGGGATGATGAGCACAAGCGAGCCGAAGTTGTCAACTTCTTGGTCTTGCCCACCACGTCATGCCACAATATGATCCTGGGTAGGGGAACAATTGCCCAATTTAATGCTGTACCATCGCCAGCGCACGGCGCATTGGGGATCCCTACACCAACAGGCGTAGTATTTGTTTACCGCGATCATTTGTGCGCAGTGACAACCACGCCGCGGGAAGGGAGAATGAAACTTCCAACGGCGGACAATGCGCCAGAGAAGTGGATTTTAAACCCAAAATTCCCCGACCAAACGGTCACAATTGGCGCTACCATCTCAGACGACACGAGATTGAGAGTGAAAAGGTTGCTCACAAAATACATGTCGGTCTTCGCGTGGCAACACTCCGATATGATTGGGGTCCCGCGAGACTTGGCGCAACACTCTCTTAACACGTTCAAGTCGGTGGAGCCAATTGCTCAGAAGAAGAGAATCATGGGGGATGAAAAGGCGAAGGCCATGAATGAGCAAGTTGAGGACTTGTTGCGCGCAAACATTATCCGCCCGATCCGATACCAGACGTGGGTAGCCAATCCTGTGATGGTAAAGAAAAGCAACGGGTCATGGAGGATGTGTATTGACTTCAAGGACCTCAACAAAGCATGTCCGAAAGACTGTTACCCACTACCAAACATCGACGCAAAGGTGGACTCCGTGGCGCCATTCAAGCTCAAATGTTTCCTGGATGCCTACAAAGGCTATCACCAGATTCAAATGGCACCACAGGATGAAGACAAGACGGCCTTCAGAACCGACAAGGGTGTTTTTTGTTACACAAAAATGCCCTTTGGTTTAAAGAATGCGGGCGCAACCTATCAGAGACTTATGGATTCGGTTTTCAGTGAACAAATCGGAAGAAATCTAGAAGTCTACGTCGATGATTTGGTGATCAAGAGCAGGGAGGAGAGACAAATGCTCAACGACATCGAGGAAACTCTTCAGCGCCTAACGGAAGTTAACATGAAGCTCAACCCGAGCAAATGTACTTTTGGCGCGGAAGAGGGGAAATTTCTTGGTGTAATGGTCACTAAGGAGGGTTTCAAGGTGAATCCTGAGAAGGTGGAAGCCATCCTTGACATGCCTTCACCATCCACCATGAAAGAGGTTCAGAGGCTGAATGGTAGATTGGTGTCAATCAACAGGTTCCTAGCGAACCACGCCAGCAAATCTACTCCATTCGTTAACACCTTGAGGAACTGTTTGAAGAAGAGCCAATTCAAGTGGACGCCTGAGGCTGAGCAAGCTTTCAATGAGATAAAAGAATGTCTCATAAAGCTGCCCGCGCTCACAGCCCCACTTCCTGGCGAAACCCTTACATTGTACTTGTCAGCTGGAGATCGCGCCATTGGCGCAGTATTATTGGTGGATCGCAAGGGGATCCAAACGCCAATATACTATGTGAGTCGAGTGCTCACAGACCCTGAGACGCGCTATTCCATCATGGAAAAATTAGTTTTGTCACTAACACACGCGTCGCGCAAGCTACATAGATATTTCAATGGTCATCCTATTGAAGTACTGACTGGTTACAACATCCAGCAAGTCTTGCGACGTCCCGCGCTCTCCGGAAGGCTGACAAAGTGGGCGCTGGAATTAGGTGAACACACGATCACTTATAAGCCCCGTCCAGCAATAAAGGGTCAAGTTTTGGCGGATTTCATCACGGAAATCCCAGAGGGAAAGATTGAAGAAGCTCAGCGCGAGGTAGACCCTCCGCGACCAAATGATGAAGAAGATGTTTGGAGGCTATTCACTGATGGAGCCTCCAACAGCGAAGGGTCTGGCGCAGGTCTCAAACTGGTGGACCCTGATAATCATGAATATACTTATGCTATCAGGTTGGACTTCAAGAGTACCAACAATGAGGCTGAGTATGAAGCCCTGCTGGCTGGTCTGCGCATCGCGCGCAAGTTTGGGGTTAAAAGACTAGAGGCGCATGTTGATTCTTACTTGGTAGCTGCTCAGGTCAACGGCCTATATGACGCCAAGGAGAACACAATGCCTCTGTATCTAGAGCAGGCAAAAAAGCTCGTTGAGCAGTTTGACTTCTTCAGAATCATACACATCTCGCGAAGCGAAAACAAGTCCGCAGACGCGTTGAGTAAAATGGCATCAACTAATTTTGATCACTTTGGCAAAGATGTCAGGGTGGAAATAATGAGCAGCCCGTCAGTGCAAACGCAATCGGTCCTGGTAATTCATACAACTCCTTCATCCTGGATAACTCCAATAATGGAATTCCTGAAAGAGGGGAAGTTACCGGATGATCGCGCACAGGCGAGAAAGATAAGACACAAGGCGCAGAACTATGAACTACTTGATGGTACAGTGTATCGGCGCTCTTATCTTGGACCGCTCATGAAATGCCTGGATGCGGAAGAAGCAAGCTATGTGATTAGGGAGATTCATGAAGGAATCTGTGGAATTCACGCTGGTCCGCGCATGGTGGTTACCAAGGCGATGAGCTCGGGCTACTATTGGCCAGGCATGTACTTGGATGCGCTAAAAGAAATCCAAAAATGCAAGGCATGTCAGAGCTACGCGCCAAACACCATGCGTCCAAAAAACAACTTGATTCCAGTCACCTCAGCATGGCCTTTCCACAAATGGGCCATTGATATTGTGGGGCCCCTGCCGCAAGCGCAAGGGCGGGTGAAATTTTTGGTAGTGGCGATAGACTATTTCACAAAATGGGTTGAAGCCAAGCCACTAGCAAAAATCACAGCTGAGGCGATGAAGCAATTCATCTGGAGCCACATCATTTGTCGTTTTGGCCTTCCTCTGGAAATTGTGAGCGACAATGGCAAACAATTCACTGACAGGAAGATATCAAGCTGGCTCAAAGAATTGCACATCAACCAAATCTTCACGTCCGTCTACCATCCTCAAGGGAATGGCCAAGTGGAGCGCGCGAATCAAAGTTTGCTAAATGGGCTGAAGAAAAGATTGGAGGGAGAATCCCATTCTTGGGTCGAAGAGTTACCTAATGTCCTGTGGGCGCACAGGACATTAAGCAAAACTAGCAATGGCGAATCCCCGTTCAGCCTAACCTATGGGACAGAGGCTATGATCCCAGCGGAAATTGGATGCCCATCCCATAGGGTACTCATGATGGGCAAAACTGATAACGACCGCGATAGAAGGTTGGACCTTAACTTGCTTGAAGGGCGCAGAGAAGCGGCTATCATTAATGAAGCCAGATACAAGAAAAAGCTGGAAAAATATTATAATCAGCGCGTTAAAGAGTGCCACTTCAAGAAAAATGATTTTGTCCTTCGAAACAATGAAGCTAGTCGCGCAATACCCCCAGGAAAAATGTCCCCCAATTGGGAGGGACCTTATCAAATTTCAGAAGATCTGGGGAAAGGCGCGTACGCTTTAAAAGATTTGAACGGAAAAAAGATACCGCGCGCGTGGAACGCGGCACAACTTAGAAAATGCTTCATGTAAAAAGTTCAAATTTGTAATCAAGGCTTTTAAGCCATCATCAATGATGATTCGCGCTATCTTTCAATATTTGTCGCGCTATCTTTCAATATTGGTTCTCTTACCTTTGCATACATGTTTCACACTTCCTTTATTAAATTGGAACAATATGACAACACTATATTGACTTCAAAACAAAATAAAGCGAAGTAAAACATACATGCGCGAGCCTTAGCTCAAACGCGTTAACGAGTCTTAACTCTAAAACGTCAGGGCCTTAGCCCAAAATTACGAGCCTTAGCTCAAACACGTTAATGAGTCTTAACTCTAAAATCGTCAGGGCCTTAGCCCAAAACAAAGAGCCTTAGCTCAAAACACTCACATACATCCATCTTACACCCCGCGCAGCCTGATCATAAAAATCCTTAAACAAAACTAAGGCAAAGTACATGCCATATCATGTTAAGGTCTCAGGTCGAGGCCGCGCGCGGAACCATAGTGGATATCTGAGTAACACAAGCTGACATGTAATGGCTAAACTCATACTTCCATACCGCGTGACACCAACGCGCGAAAAAGAAATAACGAAAAATTAGCGTGCATGTCAGCATGAGCAAGATACTGCGAGAGCCACAAACAAAATAGAACAGAGGTTAAGTGAATAATTTCCTTACAACCTTGTTCTTATTTTAACGTTCAAGCATATCTTATATCTATACAACCAAACATGAAGAGATGAATGGAAATGCGCAAGATACGAAAAGGAGATAACAAGTTTCATTTCATTGGATCGAAATTTACAAGTATGATGAGTTACAAACTACAAGTATAAAAGATAAATATACAAAATTTGATGAAGGGCTTCTCAAGTCTCCACGTCGACGTCAGCCGCTTCATCATCCTCATCATCTCGCGCAGCATCTGGCGCGGTCTGCTCTTCATCTCCGAACTGACCATAGTCAAGTTCTTCCTCCTCATTGGAGTCTTCGATCACAACGGTGTCACGAGCAGATTCTTTCGCCGCGCCAGAGCCGCTGGCAGGGGCAACATCCCCCGCGCCACCATCATCGCCACCAGCCCTCTCGCAATCATCAAGCAACTTCTTTAGTGCGCCGAGGTCGGGCTGGTCAGCAAGCGCAGCTATCTGTAAATCATTAGAAAAGTAATGAGTACAAACACTTAGAAAAGTTAGTAAAGTAAAACTCATTAAGATCAAGGTACCTGCATAAGGATGGGGATGGGAGTATTCATATACTTTTCCCCCACCGCGGCCATGTCCGCGCAGGCCGCATCGAACTTGTAAGGGTACTCGGATGGGTTCTTCCTCAACATGCCATACTCATACCCATCCGTAAACCCTTCAGCTCGGCCCACCAAACGCGCGGCGGCATTGCAGTCCATCACAAGGGCTTGAAACTCGGCGGAATATTTCATCGCCAAAGCGCAGCGAGCCATGCCCTGTGACACCAGCCATTGGCGATCCTGCGCGAGGCCAGCAACAGACGTCTCGAGGGCAGGAACCTGAGAGTTTAATAACTCAACAGTTTCCTTAGCCTTTTTTAGTTCCTCCTTGTCAGACGCTGCTGCTGCCAAAATTTTTTCTTTCTCCGCCTGCGCAGCACCAAGTGCTTCCTGGCTGGACGCCGCCGTGGCCAAGGCCTCATCTCTATCGGCCTGCGCGGCCGCCAAATCCCTTTTCAGGCGCGCAACCTCGCTCTCCAACGATGATTTCTCAGTAATACTCTTGATGATAGCTTGGTCACGCGCCTCGGCCTGCTGTTCCAAGACACGCACTCTGCGCGCGTACTTGGCAACTTCGGCCTCCGCCAACTGCTGCTTCTCCCGCGCAGCCTGGAGCTCATGCCCGCGCTTGATGTATGCGGTGTTGGCACTTGCTCGGTTTTCACTGAGCTCCGCCTGGAGTTTCTCAGCTCGCGCGCGAGCATCAGACAGGTTCCAGGCGGCCACCTTAGCCTCTCGCTGGGCTTCCACAAGAGCGTCGCGTACTTTAATATAATCACGACGAAGCTCTTGGGAAGCAGCGAAAAAAGCCGACCCAGCGAAAACATGGTCGTTCAGCAAGTCCGCGCGAGTGCGCTCCTCTTGATACCTCCTTTCAGTAGGAGGCACGGCATGAGCCCAGAAGTCCTCGCATACGCCCATGGATTGAAAGGAACTTTCTTCATTAATATTCCATCTCGGGCGGTAAACGTGGTCACCTTCCTGCAAAAATGTAAGAAAAGTTCTAAGTCATAAAACATACTTATAGGGAGATACGCGCAGCGGACCAACAAATCAATACATACCTGCGGGGATGAAGCAGGAAAGTCAGCGCCAGCCCCACCAGAGGTCTGCGCTGCGAACACTTGCGGCATCGCAGGGCTGGCGCGATCTCCTAAGGAGTCTTCACCTTGAACCCCCTCGTCCTCCTCGTCTCCTTCAACAGGCCTCTTCTGCTGCGACCTGGAAGGCTCCAAACCAGCCTCGCGGGGAGGGCTACGTGCAGGAGGAGGCGAAGGAGGTCTCGACGCCGCCAGTTCGGCGCGCAACACCGTTTCCTGCTCCTTGGTTATCCCAACAAGGGGAGACTCAGCACTAGCAGGAGCAGGACCAGAACCAGCGGCGCCGGCAGCTGCGCCAGGAGTATCATCAGCAACTGTTGTACCAGCTACAACTCCTATGAACAAATAAACAAGGAATGGTTTATGACTAAGTCCAAAAGGAAAAATTCAGAAGACAAATGTGCAACACTTACCTTGGCGCAACTCTGTTCGCGCGTCGAACATCGCCATAAAATTCATTCTACCCTTTTCAGAGGGTAGAACAGGGGACTTCGATGGAGTCCCCGGCGCAGCCGTAGCACCTTGTGGCGCCTGCGGCTGATCTGTTACCGTCGCCGGCTCTGCAATCATTCAAATAACCAACGGTTTAATAATAACTCAGTCAGATGAAGATAAGCAAAGTATACCTGTTGCAGGCGCGGCGCGGCTTCTCTCTTCAGCAGCGCGAACGGAGGAGGCGACGGCACCATACCTCAAGTGGACAGGAGGTCTGCCCACTCTCACAGGCAGAGAACTTAAAGAAACCTTTGTGGTTTCCTTAGGTCTCTTCGTTTGAGCATGGGGATGAGCGACAGGGGTGTCCTCTTTCTTCTGTTTCTTACTGGCCCCTGCGCCAGATTTCCCCTTAGCTTTGCGCTTTAGTAGAGGCACCTCCTCTTCCTCCTCCTCCTCTTCCGCGAGCTCTAGCTCGTAGTTTTCAAGCGCATCTACAAAAACAAGCGACAGAACTGTTAATAAACTTGGGTATTCTAAAGGAATGAGCAGGATTGCGAAGGCTTACCAGGCGCGTCACCGTCAAAGTCAAAATCCAGATCCACTGGGATGAACATGTCATCGAAGCGATCCGGGAAACCAACCTCCCCAACGCCAAGTTCGACGGAGCCGCCCTCCACATGTTCATCATAAGCGGCAAGGATGTAATCCTTGGTGACTGCGCAAAGACAAGTTAAATGATATCAGCAAAAGAACGATGTTCGCGCAACAACAAAAAAAAAAAAAAAAAAAAAAAAAAAAAAAAAACAAAAACACTTACACAACCCGTCGACTTGGATAACGGGCTCAAGCGCGCTGTCGGCCCAGAGCCTGCTCATGCCGACCCCAACCAGCGCCTCCTCGCAAATTTTCTTCGCGGGGGATGGTTCGGCGGTCAGCTTTTTAACCCATGCGCCAGTTGGGTTCTTGAGGACATCCTCATCCGCAGGCGCAGAAGTGATAGAGCGCATGGTCATACGGATGGGGATCACACCGGCCTTAATGTAAAAAAACCTCTCAGACCAGTCATGAAGGCTCTTGAATGAAACAGTGGAGCACTTCACCTTCTGACTGCGAGGAATAAAAGAGATCCAATTGTCTTGGATCTTGGCCTTATAAAAATATTGAAAGCGCCGAGGAGTGGGTTCCTCGCGCTGGGATTTGCACATGAACTCAAAGTGAGTCACGCGCACGAGTCCAAACGGATGGACTTGGGATATGTGAATCCCATAGAACTTCAACAGTGCACCCACAAACCTTGTCATCGGGAGACGAAGGTTGCAGTGGGTGAAAAAGTGGCTATATAGGGATATATAGCCGGCAGGCGGGTCCGCCGCCGTTTGCCCGGACCTAGGCAACATGCAGCCAAACAGGGTGGGAAACCCCTGAGAGGCGATGAGGTTGTCGAGATCGGCCTGCTTCAATTTGCAGGGGATTTCATTCCACCTTTTGGTGGCCTTGGTCCTCCCTACTTCCTCCGATGTGGTTTCAACAACCTTCTTCCCCTTTCCTTTTTGCTTCAATGTCGACATCACCACAGATTTCACACGGCGTCTTCGAGAGGCAACGGAGGTGATTGAAGGGCTAGACGAGTATGAACTATCAGACATACAACTGTAATAGCCGATAATCGAGGATTCCAATCGATGTAAACACTCAAATCAGAATTTGAAAGCAGAAATTTGAATTTTAGAAACAATGAAGATGAAGATAAAAATTTCCTAAGGGCCTGCTTTTATAGGACCAGGAGAGAGAAAAGTGGCAGCTGATCGGATTCCACGCGCCCCCACTCGCAGGGGCAACCCAAGGAAGGCGCGACACGTGTCCCTAACAGCTGTGTGAGGGGACAGAAAGATGTAACCGACCTGCCACGGAACAGACACGCGCCCTCACTCGCAGGTACAAACCAATGCGAGTGCGACACGTGTTCAAGACAGTTGTGAGGGGACGTGAAAGGCAACTGTAGCACCTCGAGCACACGAAACGTCTGACACGTTTACGGCGCACGTCATCACCAACCAACCACGTGTTTGGACCTTTCGTTTTCAACCAAATGGATAGAACTTCGCGCGACGATGGAAACAACCAAGAAAACGACAAAACCCCCTACAAAAGGACAACTCAGTGAGTCTAATATCTATCTTACCACGCTCGCGCGAGATAAGACACACATCAGACTGGGGGGGCTTGAAGAGGTATGTACCCGCCTCAACACCAAGCAAGCCGGGTCAACCCGCAAGATAAAGACATTATGAAGGCACAAAGCCAAAACCCAGGCGCATGGCGCATACAAAACATGCTCAGGCATCATATGCTCGCGCATCACATATGCGCGCGGCGCATATCGCATGCTCTTGCACATCACATATGCTCGCGCGTCACAATTGCGCGTGGCGCACCAGCGCGCGGCGCATATCACACGCTCAAGCATATCACACCTGCGCATGAAATATCTGCGCGTGAGAATAAAAAGAAGACTTCGCGCATCCTCAGGATGGGCGTATATCACACGTGCACATAATCAACCTCGTCCTTATCCAAATCAGGGTTAGGGCAACCTTGATTGTGCACGTCAGACAATCTTCTAGAAGGCATCTTTTTAAGGAGTAAGAATATGCTGATGTTGACAGCTGCCAAATGAAAGGTCGACAACTCAGCATGACACATGTGCTACCACATGATTACAACCAACGAGAAAGCGCCAGGTGTCCCAGAGGACACATGGCGCAGTGCGGTTGGAGGAGGCCAACGAGGCTGAGCCCAACCAGTGGAAACCCTAGCACTATAAATACAGCATCAACTCCACTTTGATGAGACATTCATTCACACTCAATCATTGACAGTTACAAGCAGTGATATCACATTCAATCATATTGAATCATATTCACTCACAGTCAGACAGAAAGACACACAGTCACATCATCAAGGGTATTCAGCGATTCAGCAATACTCTTGAGATTCACTTACATACAACATTATTATCTTCTCCAAAAGATACTGATTCTCACGCCGGAGGGTTACCCCAAAGAGGACCCCTCTGTCCCTTTCTGAGGGGTAAGTAACGGCGCTGTTCATTTTGTAGGTGGAAGAACTCGGATCCAGAAGAACCATCAGTGAAATAGTTTAATCACACCCGAGGAAAGTAGATCTGCTACCAGTGAGTAGATCCACGTTTCTTCAGGTCTTATTAT